>NC_086445.1:245806815-245941815 GCF_028390025.1 Pseudophryne corroboree | reverse complement strand
ACAAAAGACGGGATAACTTAAAAGATGATGTCGGAAACTTCCGATCCTCACACCAACCTACATAGGCACGCCAGATTCTGTAATAATGAGCTGCTGTAACTGGCTTCCTAGCACGTAACATGGTTGGTATAACCGATTCTGGAATGCCCTCTCTCCTTAAGAGAGCGGTCTCAACAGCCACCCCGTCAAACGCAGCCGCGCTAAATCGGGGTAAAGGAACGGACCCTGTTGTAACAGGTCCGGACGAAGTGGGAGCGGCCAAGGCTCGTCTGCGAGTAGTCCTCGGAGATCCGAGAACCAAGCTCTCCGAGGCCAATGAGGCGCCACTAGTATGACTGTGACGGCCTCTCTTTTGATCCGTTTTAGCAACAGAGGGAGCAGCGGAAACGGTGGAAACAGGTACACGAGGCTGTACGGCCATGCGACGGTGAGAGCATCCACCGCCACAGCCTTTGAATCTCGCGTTCTGGACACATACTGGGGCGTTTGATGATTGTGGCGATATGCCATCAGGTCCACTTGAGGGTAACCCCACCTCTGGGCCAACATGTGAAACACTTCTGGATGTAATGCCCATTCTCCTGGATGGAAATCCCGACGGCTGAGATAATCCGCCTCCCAATTGTCCACTCCCGGAATGAACACTGCCGACAACATCACTTGGTGACGCTCGGCCCAATTGAGGATTCGAGCTACTTCTCGCATTGCCATGCGGCTTCTCGTTCCTCCTTGTTTGTTGATGTATGCGACCGCCGTCGCATTGTCCGACTGCACCTGGACAGGCTGAGACCGAAGAATGTGCACTGCTTGTCGTAGCGCATTGTAAATTGGCCGGAGTTCCAGGACATTTATAGACAGCAATCTTTCGTGATCCGCCCAGAGACCCTGGAGCTGACCATTTCGAACTACAGCTCCCCAACCTCTGAGACTCGCGTCCGTCGTTAGAATTATCCAATTCCAGGCGCCGAACCGTTTCCCTGCGGTCAGATTGTGTACATTGAGCCACCAGAGTAGAGATACCCTGGCCCGTGGCGACAACCTCACTCTGTGGTGAATCTGCAGATGCGAGCCCGACCACTGTGCGAGCACATCCAGTTGAAAAGGACGTGAGTGAAGCCTCCCGAACTGAAGCGCTTCGAAAGCCGCCACCATTGTGCCTAAGAGGCGAATGCACAGATGTACCGAGACTGTGCGTGGCTTGAGCACCAATCGAACCAGATGACGAATGATCTGTACTTTCCGTTCTGGTAGGTAAATTGTTTGATTTACCGTATCGAGAATCATACCTAGGAATTGCAGTCGTTGAGACGGAATGAGATGTGATTTCTTGAAGTTGACAATCCAACCGTGCTGAACTAGGACATCGTACGTTAGCAACGCATGTTGGAGGAGCATCTGTTGAGACGGAGCTTTGATGAGCAGATCGTCCAAGTACGGAACTATGATCACTCCCAGGGATCTGAGATGAGCTATCATCACAGACATCACTTTGGTGAATACCCGAGGCGCTGACGAGAGGCCAAACGGTAGAGCCTGAAACTGGTAATGGTTCTGCCGGATTGCAAACCGCAAGAACCTCTGATGAGGTGGCCAAATCGGAATGTGTTAATACGCATCTTTGAGATCCAGCGCAATCATGAATTCCTGTGGCTCTAAACCTGCAATTACTGACCGCAGAGATTCCATCTTGAATCTGTAGTAAGTGACGTACTGATTGAGGCCCTTTAAGTTCAATATTGGCCTGACCGAGCCATCCGGCTTTGGTACCACAAACAGACTGGAATAATAACCCTGCCCTTGTTGGTGTACAGGGACCGGAATCAAAACTGCTGACTCCAACAGAGATTGAATGGCAATTTGCAGAACCGCCCTTTTGTCGTCCGACACAGGCAGTCCTGTCTTGAAAAACCGCAGTGGCGGGAGACAGTCGAATTCTATTTTGTAACCTTTTAGCACTAAATTGCGGATCCACCCATCTGTGGACGTCTGAAACCACGCCAAATGGAACGTCTGAAGGCGTGCTCCCACAATTGGAGATCCAAGATGGGCTGGGAGTCCGTCATGCCACTGGTTTGTCGGTGACCTTAGCGCCTTGACGACTGGCGTTGGTTTGGTGGAAACCACGCCCTCGACCTCGTCTACCGGCCGTGGCTGGTCCTCTACCACGGCCTCGAAAGGGCTGAGGCCGAAAGGATTTGAACGCCGGCCCCGAGTATTTCCGTCTAAGCGCCGTTGGAGGCAATGGTAAGAAAACAGACTTACCACCCGTGGCCTCAGCAATCCATTTGTCCAATTCAGGACCAAACAACTTCTCGCCACCGTAAGGTAACGCCTCTATACCTCTTTTGACCTCCGCCTCCGCTTGCCAAGAGCGCAGCCAGAGTGCTCGTCGTGCTGTAACTAGCGACGAGGAAAGGCGAGAAGTGAGCTGACAGACGTCAGTAGAAGCTGTACATAGATAATCAGCAGCTTCCCAGATTTGATCAGCGAGAAGTATAAGGTGATCGTCATGTAGGGTAGATTTGTGTTATCCATACCATGAGCGCCTTAGTTACCCAAATGCCAACCAACCCAGGTCTAAGCAACACCCCTGCTGCTATATACATGGATTTTAGCATAGCTTCAATTTTACGGTCTGAAGGGTCTTTAAGCGTAGTAGCCGTCGGTACTGGTATGGTTAATTTCTTAGTAAGTTTAGACACAGACGAATCTACCAATGGCGGATTCTCCCATGTAGCTGTCACAGACTCCGGAAACGGGTAACTAGACTTAAACCTGCGAGGAATAGAAAACCGTTTATCCGGATTCTTTCGTGTTTCCAGTAACATCTTATTAAGAGATTCCGAAACCGGAAAACACATCGGAGTCCTCTGTCGTTTAGCAAAGACGACTTCATCATTCGTCAGAGGCTCCTCAGATTCTGTAAACTTCAGAGACTGACGCACCGCTCTGATGAGATTATCAATGCCTGGGCTGTCAAAATCTTCACTATCTGACTGCTGGTCTACTTCGCCCTCCTCACCGTCATCTTGCGCAGTGAGGTCTGGCATAGAGTCGTCAGACTGTAACATAGCCGAAACTGCTAAATCATAAGACAAATGAAATGTATCCCTACTATCCACAATGGACTTGGACTTTTGGCAAGGCTGAGACCCCTCCGGCAGTCCTAGCGGTCTCACCCTAGACTCAGATCTTGCCGCTTCCCGCTCCTGTCGAGCGGCGGCCAATTCAGATTGCAATCCAGCCATGACATCCGCTAGCATAGCCCATGGAGGGTCCGGGAATGAAACCGGTTTGGACAGCGGAGCCGTAATCGTATTTGTAGCGGAATCCACAAAACATACTGTGCATGTAACATGCAGCCAACCCTGCCCCCGTATGCAGCCCTCCGCTAATGTCCTGTACCCCCTCTGCTCCCTCCCCCCTCGTGTACCGCTGTCTGAGCGGGAATGCCGGGGCGCGGGTACCTGCAGGGAGCCGGGGAGCGCTGTAATGGAGCGTCCTGCAGCGGCAGCCGGCGCGTGTGTGGCGGGTGGGTGCGAGCGGCGGGTGAGCGCGGCGGTCGGCGGGTGTGAGCGGCGGCCGGCGAGGCTCAGCGGTGGAGGCGGCACGGTCCGGAGCGGTTGCCGGGCGGCCTGTCAGGGGAGGCGTTGCGGGTGCAGTGCGAGCGGTGTCCGTCTTCAGTGAACAGTGTCCCCACACAGCGGGGCGGCAGCGTGCGCTGACCGCCCCGTACCCCCAGCATACCTCTCCAGAGGCGAAGGCTGTGACGGGGCTTCTATCTGTAAGCTCCGTCCAGCTGTAGCAGCAGTTAGGGAATGAGCTGCGTGTGGCTGTGAGGGTGCTCTTTGTGAGGACCGACACGCCATGCGCTGCTCCGTGCAGCGGCACTATCCCGGACCCAAGTTTTTACAGAAACTGGGAAGGGATGTGCTGTTAGTAGAAAAGGTAAAAGGCAGAAGAAAAAAATTTTTTTAAAATAAAAATATTCAAAGTAGTGTGGTTTAAGCTCCACACAAGCCCTGTTGCTACGAGAAGCACAGAAAAAACACCGAGGTACTCTGGGATATGGAGGGGAGGAGAGTTCTAAATTTGAATATTCAGTGCCTTGTTCCTACGGAAACCGTCCATATCCCAAGAGTACTCCAGTGCCCCCTAGTGGATGAAAAAGAAAGTATAGTTACAACACAGCAAGATATCTTGCTCAAATTTAGCAACATTTGTATCGAGATAACACTCTGGTACTAGGTGCAACATTTAAAAGTAACCATGATTTCTGGCAGGATTGAAGCACAGAATTAACATCTGCATTGGGAATTTTTGTCTCTATCAAACAACAGAAGGCTCATATACAATCAGGAGCAAATATTGTTTATAATAACACAATAAGGTTGTTACAAATTTATGAAGAATTTTATTATCAATCAGGGATTATTATACTAATAACAAAGAATACATATACAGATAGATAGATATATATATATATATATATATATATATATCCCAATTTTTATTCTTCTTAGGAATACTACAGTGGAATACTATGTGTACATAAAACATTAATAAATGACAGGCGGCACACGGCTCTGATTTTAATCTTCTTTATTATTTGACACTAGGACAAATAAATAGTCTCTATTTCTTTATTTGTCCATTTTTCTGATTCACGTCTATTATTCTTTATTGTTTTTATATTTCACTTTCAAGGCCCAATTTAGGGTCTTAATACTTCATATGGGACATTAATAAAGTTGCCATATTCCATATGGGTATTGGTAGGTACTATGAATTAAGTGTTAATATATACATATATATATATATACATATATATATATATATATATATATATATATATATATATATATATATACATATATATATATATATACATACACACATATATATATATATATATATATATATATATATATATATAAAGTATAAAGACACAGATCTAATATCAAGAATCTTTGTTGGTCTTGGGAAAAGAGTGCACCCAGAGAAACTGATCCCCTTTTCCTTACCCTGTTTGTAGTGCTTTATACATTAATAACAAGCACCCATAACGCTGCTCCGCCACAGCCCCCCCACCCCCCATCCAGTTTTGCACCCTGATCTTGTCAGCAGTGAAGGAAGGACCAGCGTCTTTCTGAGGCGAGAATACGGCGCCGAGCAGTGTGCTGGTGAAGTGAGGAAGAAGCCCCGCCGCCGTAAATGGCGTGCTTCTGTCCCGCTCATAAATAATTACGCTGGCAGGGTAAGGACAGTGCCGAGGCACTAATGTCCGCTTTTGCCAGCCGTTTGTGAGAATTTAATGCTGCCCAGGCGGTCTGGAGGAGGGGCATAGAGGGAGGAGCCAGTTCACACCCTTTGAAAGTCTTGGAGTGCCCATGTCTCCTGCGTATCCCATCTATAACCCATGGTTCTAAATGTGACCCCAGCATCCTCTAGGACGTATGAGAAATAGTCTTAATACTTCTACATTACATGCAGCTACTGATCAGGAAAATAGTGTCGTGGGCACATCCTGCTATTTGTAGAAACCTCTTAACATCTAAAATCATGAGAAATGTGATAACAGTCCGATTGAGGAGAAAAGGGGAAGTGTTCAAACAGTAATAAATTAACGTCAAAAATAAGCAAGTACCCATCACAAAGTTACAAGTAAAGTCGCTATTTAAAGCATCAATAGAACAGAAACACAGATTTGGAAAGTTACATACATTGTCGAACTCTGAGGGGAGCAGGGCATTGGAGGTATGATTACACTTTAGACACTTACTGCCAAAAGATCTCTACCATCTTCATCCAATGATGGTACCACCTTGCTAAAGTCTTGCCTGGCCCACTTGGGAAACGTGGACTTATAGTCCGGCATAGAAGTAACCCCCGGCCATGACACTTCATCAGGGGTTCCAAGTGTTCGGAAAATACGGAAAAGCTGATCAATTTCAGAGTCTCCTGGGAATAAGGCTCTTCGTGTGATCTGCAACAAGATATGCATATAACTTGTGGGGAAAAAAGTGTTGTGGGACACAACCTGGCGCAAGGGAATGCAGCTTATGGGGTCACTGATCCAATTGGATATCACCGCTTATCCAGAATTATATTTAAACGTACAAAAAGAGGTAGGATCAGTGTATCGCCTTTGGCGATGTTAATGTACATATTACTTTTCTAAATATTTTTTCAATTTTTCGGAAGATTGAAGGCTACTCACACAGACTGCTGTGTGAGTAGCCTTCAATCTTCCGAATAGAGACAATATATGGACACTTTTTTAATGTTTTAAAGGCAAATTCGGCCGGAGTACTCAGCAATAACTAAAACAGTAATAAAACAGGAACGAACACAGAACTTACCTAGGAACCAGGTAGTACTGAACCAAATAACCACTGCAGGATAAAGAAGCGCTGGGCGGGCACCCAGCATCCTCTACGGACTACGAGAAAAGGATTTACCGGTAGGTAATTAAAATCCTATTTTCTCTTACATCCTAGAGGATGCTGGAATCCATATTAGTACCATGGGGATGTACCTAAGCTCCCAGAACGGGAGGGAGAGCACGTAGGCTCCTGCAGAACTGCTTGACCAAACTTGAGGTCATCAGAGGCCAAAGTATAGAACTTGTAAAACTTAGCAAACGTGTTCGAACCAGACCAAGTAGCTGCTCGCCAAAGCTGTAAGGACGACACACCCCGGGCAGCCGCCCAGGAAGAACCCACTTTACGAGTAGAGTGGGCCTTAACCGATTTTGGACACGGCAATCCTGCCGTAGAATAGGCATGCTGGATGGTGAACCTGATCCAGCGAGAAATCGACTGCTTAGAAGCAGGACACCCAATTTTCTTGGGATCATAGAGGACAAACAGAGTCAGATTTCCTGAGACAAGAAGTCCTCTTCATATAAATCTTCAAAGTCCACACAACATCCAAGGCCTTTGAAGCAATTGTGGAGTCAGTAGCAACTGGCACCACAACAGGTTGGTTGATATGAAAAGCTGACACAACCTTAGGAAGGAACTGTGGACGAGTCCCGAGTTCCGCCCTATCTTCATGGAAGACCAGATATGGACTGTAACAGGACAAAGACCCCAATTCCGACACACGTCGAGCAGAAGCCAAGGCCAACAAAGTTACCGCCTTCCATGTGAGAAACTTGATTTCAGACTCCTGTAGAGGCTCAAACCAATCCGATTGCAGGAACTGCAACACCACATCAAGATCCTATGGTGCCGTTGACGCCACAAAAGGGGGCTGATGTGCAGAACCCCTTTCAAAAAGGTCTGAACCTCAGGGAGGACAGCCAATTGTTTCTGGAAGAAAATGGATAAGGCCGAAATCTGGACCTTGATGGAGCCCAATCTCAGGCCTTAATCCACACCTGCTTGCAGGAAAAGGAGAAACCGTCCAAGTTGAAACTCCACCGCCGGAAACTTCTTGGTTTCACACCAAGACACATACTTTTTCCAAATTCGATGGTAATGTTTAGACGTTCCCCCCTTCCTAGCCTGTATCAGGGTAGGAATATCCTTGTTCGGAATGCCCTTCCGAGCCAATATCTGGCATTCAACCTCCATGCCGTCAAACGTAGCCGCGGTAAGTCTTGATAAGCGAACGGCCCCTGCTGCAGCAGGTCCTCCAGGAGAGGAAGAGGCCTCGGCTCTTCTAGCAGTAGATCCATGTACTAAGCCCTTCTTGGCCAGTCCGGAGCTATGAGGATCGCCTGAACTCTTGTTCTCCTTATGAGTTTTAGAACTCTTGGAATGAGTGGAAGTGGAGGAAACACGTATATCGACGAACACCCACAGAGTCACTAGGGCTTCCCCCGCCACGGATTGCGGGTCCCTCGACCTGGAACAATACAGCCGAAGTTTCTTGTTGAGACGAGAGGCCATTTGAGGTACACCCCAAAGATCTGTTACCTCCCTGTACACCTCTGGATGCAGTCCCCACTCTCCTGGATGTAGATCATGTCTGCTGAGGAAGTCCGCTTCCCAGTTGTCTACTCCCGGAATGAAGATTGCTGACAACGCCAACGCGTGTTTTTCTGCCCAGAGGATGATTTTTGTTACATCTGACATTGCAGCTCTGCTCTTCGTTCTGCCCTGTCGGTTTATGTAAGCCACGGTCGTTACATTGCCCAACTGCACTTGAATGGCTCGATCCCGCAGAAGATGGACCGCTTGGAGAAGACTGTTGTAGACGGCTCTCAGTTCCAGAATGTTTATTGGTAGGCCGGCTTCCAGACTTGACCACCTTCCTTAGAAGGTCTCCACTTGAGTGACTGCGACCCAGCCTTGAAGACTTGCATCTGTGGTTAGAAGGATCCAGTCCTGAATCCCGAACCTGCGGCCCTCCAGAAGGGGAGGTAATTTTAGCCACCAGAGGAGTGAAATCCTGGCCTTTGGCGACAGACGTATTCTCTGGTGCATGTGTAGATGAGATCCCGACCACTTGTCCAGGAGATCCAGTTGGAAGGGTAGAGCATGAAACATCCCGTACAGCAGAGCCTCGTAAGAGGTCACCATCTTCCCTAGAAGGCGAATGCACTGATGAACCGACACCCGGGATGGCTTCAGGACATCCCTTACCATTGTATCACCAACGCTTTCTCCTCCGGAAGAAACACCCTCTGCACTTCCGTGTAGAGGATCATTCCCAGAAAGGACAAACCTCCTGGTCGACTCCAAATGTGATTTTGGAAGATTCAGGATCAAACCGTGCTCCCTGAGCAGATGGGTCATGAGAACAATGGACTGTAGCAGCTTCTCCTTAGACAATGCCTTTATCAGTAGATCGTCCAGATACGGAATTATGTTCACCCCTTGACTGAGGAAGAGAACCATCACTTCCGCCATCACCTTGGTGAATACCCTCGGTGCTGTGGAGAGTCCGAATGGCAGGGCCTGGAACCGAAAATGAGTCTAACAGTGCGAATCGGAGAAACGCTTGATGCGGTGGCCAAATCGGAAGTGGAGGTAAGCATCCTTGATATCCGGGGATACCAGGAATTCCCCCTCCCCCAGACCTGATATCACCGCCCTCAGAGACTCCATTTTGAACTTGAACTGCCTCAGAAAGGGGTTTAGCGATTTTAAGTTGAAAATGTGCCTGACCGAACCATCCGGTTTCGGTACCACAAAAAGGTTTGAATAGTAACCCTTGTTTTGCAAATGGGGTGGAACTGGTACAATGACCTGTGACTCACCAACTTCTGGATGGCTTCCTGTAGGATAGCCCTGTCTGCCAACAAAGCTGGCAAGCCTGATTTGAAGAATCGTGAGGAGGGAGATCCTTAAACTCCAGCCTGTACCCCTGGGACACAATATCTTGCACCCAGGGATCCAGGCCAGACGACACCCAGACGTGGCTGAAATGCCCAAGTCTCACCCCCACCTCCAGGCCGCGCTGTCCACCGTCATGCTGAGGACTTTGGCGTACCCGAAGGGGGCTTCTGCTCCTGGGAACCTGCAGCAGCAGGTTTCTTGGATTTTGGCCGACCTCCTCTAAAGGTGGAGTTAGACGGCTTGGCCTTTCTTGTTTTAGCAGCCCGAAAGGACTGTGATGCAGCTGAAGAAAAGGTTTCTTCGTAGCAGGTGCAGCTGAGGGAAGAAAAGCTGACTTACCCACTGTAGCCGTGAAAATCCACGCATCCAACGCTTCCCCAAAGAGAGCCTGACCTGTGTAGGGTAGGGTCTCAACACCTCTCCTGGATTCCGCGTCGGCAGACCACTGGCGCAGCCAAAGTGCTCTATGAGCTGAGACAGACATGGAAGATATCCATGCAGCCATCGATCCGAGGTCTTTCATGGATTCCACCATAAATCCTGCAGAATCACTTTTATCCATTGTATCCAAATCCGCAAGTAACATGCCTGACCACTTTACTATAGCTTTGGAAATCCATGCCCAGGCAATAGTAGGACATAATATCACTCCTGAAGCCATGTATATGGATTTGAGCGTAGTGTCAATTTTGCGATCAGCCAGTTCTTTTAACGCGGTAGATCCGGGGGGACAGGTAAAACCACCTTTTTTGAGAGTCTGGATACAGACACGTCAACTATGGGTGGGTTTTCCCATTTTTTCCTATCCTCCTCAGGAAAAGGGAAAGCAACCAGAACCTTTATAGGGATCTGAATTTTTTCTCCGGGTTATCCCAGGCTCTCTCAAATATAGCATTTAATTCCTTAGACGCAGGGAAAGTTAGTAAGGTTTTCTTATTGTCAGTGAAGCAAGCCTCCTCAACCTGCTCAGGTGTTGTATCAGCAATATTAAACATCTCTAATGTTGCCTCTATCATCAACTGCACCCCTTTTGCAAGAGATGCCGCCCTCCGCAGCACATCCCCATCACCGTCTGCCGTGTCAGAATCGGTATCCGTGTCATCTTGCATAATCTGGGCAAGAGCACTTTTTGGGAGCGTACAACAGGGGGCCCTGAGGTAACAGAACCGGACCAAACTGCCATAGATTTCTGTAAAACCCGAGTTGCAGACTCATTTTGTGCAACTCTAGTAGATATCTGAGAAATCACACTTTTAAGAGAGGCTAACCACTCAGGCTCCCTTGCTGGGACCTGCGCTAACACAGTGCAATCCTGATTACATGGAATGGCATCATCCTGAGAGGACATATCCTCAGCAGCATATGACACAGAGTCCCTGGACATAGCTGAATGGAGACCACAAACACACCACACACACACACAGGGAAAGGCAGACAGAGTGTCCCCCCCCCCCACCAAGAATGGCAAGAGAGACACACGAGATTGGAGCCAACCCACACCAAGCGCTACAAGATAGGGAGACCCCTAACCAGCGCTTACTGTGTACCTTAATAAGTTGCACAGTACAGATATACAGCCCCCACCCCCTTCTACAACCCCCTGGTACCGTATAAGATAGCTGAAATTGATTAGGAGGGACAGCTCTAACTGATAGCGTTTCTGCAGGCAGGAAAATGGTGCTGAACACTGCTGGGTCCGCTCTGAGGAGAAGCTGAAGATTATACTGGCCTGAGGAAATGTGCTGGCAGCGATCCTGGGACCCTGACAGGCTTGGTGGTCAGTTTGGGGGGTAGGGGCTGGCTCAGGGCGCCCCTCACAGCGCCGCACTATGTACTGCTAAGCCCTGGAGCGCCCCTACCCTGTTGCCGCCATCTTCACACCGGCTCCCCGCTTGCCAGGAGGGGCGGTGACTAACTCGCCACTGATCTTCCGGCTCTGTAAGGGGGTGGTGGCATGCTGCTGGGGTGAGCGATCGATCCCCTCAGGAGCTCAGTGTCCTGTCAGCGGAGATAGTGGCTCAGACCCCGCTGGGTGGACACTAGTCTCCGGATGGTCTTCAGTATGCCGACTGTCGGGATCCCGGCGCACAGTATACCGGCGACGGAATCCCGACAGCCGGCATACAGGCACTTTCACCCTCGTGGGGGTCCACGACCCCCCTGGAGGGAGAATAAAATCGCGCCACCGTGCCCACAGAGTGGTGAGCGCAGCGAGCCCGCAAGGGGCTCATTTGCGCTCACCACACTGTCGGTATGCCGGCGGTCGGGCTCCCGGCGCCGGTATGCTGGTCGCCGGGAGCCCGGCCGCCGGCATACCATACTACACCCCTACTCTCTCCATGGGCACGAAGTGGACACAAGCTATACAGTCCCATTCCCAACAGGGTTCGATACACAGTGTTACTCATTGTTCCAATCACCATCAAGAATTTTATTTTTGCCACACTAGCCCTTTTCTTGGTCCGTACTAGACAGAGTAGTCTTTGCTAACCTCACATGAAGTTTTAGCGACCCAACACCCTGTTGGTGGTTTTTCCCTCTTTAAATCACTGTCAGTAAGTACTCACCATGGGTGACCTTGAGCACCCCACAAGCACTGCCATTTTGGAAATACTCTAAAAAGCTAACTGCCATAGTTATTTAGGCCTCATCAAAAGTACCTAATGTCAGTTTAACGTCTAATATATCCCCGACCGTTACATGCACCACTGTTACTAGATAGTAAAAGTCATTTGCTCATGATGTAGCTCGTGTGTGTAGTTTACAATAGATACAAGAGAACTTCTAGATTTTCATTAAACTATTCATAGCAATTTCTTTATGATGATCAGTTTAGTTATACGAGACTTCACTGTGATGGACACGGATAGTAATGGTCGTTCAAGCTTTTTGATTTGAGTTACTACAGTAGACTAAAGCTGCATTAGGAACAGGAAGCAGCAAAAAAGATTGATGGCTCAAAAACTCTGCACTGGTTGGCATTTTGGATCCATTAGGGTAATATTGATAATTATTGCGCTATTTTACTACAAGTGCAAAATCGCGTCCTTAGCGTGCGTAAGCACACAGTTTACAAGCAATTTTAGAAACATTGAAACTTGTAAGTATAGCTCTTCCAGCTTAGCTAGGCTACAGGAAGTTCCGATCACATAAGTCACACAGGACTGACTGCAATCACATGCTACTGTAGAATGTTCACAAGTGCAGGGAAAGCGGTGTCAAATCTTCCCTCAAGAAACATTCCTTTATCAGCAGTGCTCTCCATAAAGGCTCACTCACAGCCACTTAATGCACTTCCCACCCTTCCCTTAGGGAGAGGAAGAAGGTCGGTCATGACTATGATATAACAGCCACGTTCAAGTCAGAGACAAGAGCCCTTATTCTGTGACATTCTCTTAGAACTCAGCAGACTTTGACCCTTCATTAACCCATGATATATAAACAGAGATCATTTTGTGTTCATCAGATGTCTATGCATAAAGAGCATCCAAAGTATGTGTAATAGCCATCATCAGACACTGCTGACACTACAAATCATGCAGTTTCTTAAGCAAAATGACCGTAACGCCAAACTTTCCCCCCAGTCACTGTAAGCAGTTTCATTGCGGTTAATTTACTGATCTCACTAGTAGAATCATTTACACACTTATCCATCATCACGTGAACTTGGCTCTCTCTAGAGACAATACACAGATGTAGCCACAGCAATATCACATTGGACATAACTAAGGCTGCATTTCCTTGTGGATAAGGGAGACTAATACCCCTTTCTCTAACGTCCTAGTGGATGCTGGGGACTCCGTAAGGACCATGGGGAATAGACGGGCTCCGCAGGAGACTGGGCACTCTAAGAAAGAATTAGGACTACTGGTGTGCACTGGCTCCTCCCTCTATGCCCCTCCTCCAGACCTCAGTTAGGGAAACTGTGCCCGGAAGAGCTGACACAACAAGGAAAGGAATTGGAATCCCGGGTAAGATTCATACCAGCCACATCAATCACACTGTACAACTCGTTATACTATACCCAGTTAACAGTATGAATAACAACTGAGCCTCACTAACAGATGGCTCATAACAATAACCCTTTAGTTAGGCAATAACTATATACAAGTATTGCAGACAATCCGCACTTGGGATGGGCGCCCAGCATCGACTACGAGAAATAGAATTACCGGTGAGTAAATTCTTATTTTCTCCGACGTCCTAGTGGATGCTGGGAACTCCGTAAGGACCATGGGGATTATACCAAAGCTCCCAAACGGGCGGGAGAGTGCGGATGACTCTGCAGCACCGAATGAGCAAACTCAAGGTCCTCCTCAGCCAGGGTATCAAACTTGTAGAATTTTGCAAACGTGTTTGATCCCGACCAGGTAGCAGCTCGGCAAAGTTGTAAAGCCGAGACCCCTCGGGCAGCCGCCCAAGAAGAGCCCACCTTCCTTGTGGAATGGGCTTTTACTGATTTAGGATGCGGCAGTCCAGCCGCAGAATGTGCAAGTTGAATCGTGGAGCAGATCCAGCGAGCAATAGTCTGCTTAGAAGCAGGAGCACCCAGCTTGTTGGGTGCATGCAGGATAAACAAACAGCGAGTCAGTCTTTCCGACTCTAGCCGTCCTAGAAACATAGATTTTCAGGGCCCGGACTACGTCCAGCAACTTGGAAGCCTCCAAGTCCCGAGTAGCCGCAGGCACCACAATAGGTTGGTTCAAATGAAACGCTGACACCACCTTAGGGAGGAATTGGGGACGAGTCCTCAATTCTGCTCTGTCCATATGGAAAATCAGATAGGGGCTTTTACAGGACAAAGCCGCCAATTCTGATACCCGCCTAGCCGAAGCCAAGGCCAAAAGCATGACCACTTTCCACGTGAGATATTTTAATTCCACGGTCTGAAGTGGCTCAAACCAATGTGATTTTAGGAAATCCAACACAACGTTGAGATCCCAAGGTGCCACTGGGGGCACAAAAGGGGGCTGAATATGCAGCACTCCCTTAACAAACGTCTGAACTTCAGGCAGTGAAGCCAGTTCTATTTGAAAGAAAATAGACAGGGCCGAAATCTGGACTTTAATGGATCCCAATTTTAGGCCCATAGTCACTCCTGACTGTAGGAAGTGCAGAAATCGACCCAGCTGAAATTCTTCTGTGGGGGCCTTACACCAAGCAACATATTTTCGCCATATGCGGTGATAATGTTTTGCTGTCACATCTTTCCTAGCTTTTATCAGCGTAGGAATGACTTCAACCGGAATGCCCTTTTCCATCAGGATCCGGCGTTCAACCGCCATGCCGTCAAACGCAGCCGCGGTAAGTCTTGGAACAGACAGGGCCCCTGCTGTAGCAGGTCCTGTCTGAGAGGCAGAGGCCAAGGGTCCTCTGAGATCATTTCTTGTAGTTCCGGGTACCAAGTCCTTCTTGGCCAATCCGGAACGATGAGTATAGTTCTTACTCCTCTCTTTCTTATTATCCTCAGCACCTTTGGTATGAGAGGAAGAGGAGGGAACACATAAACCGACTGGCACACCCACGGTGTCACTAGAGCGTCCACAGCTATTGCCTTAGGGTCCCTTGACCTGGCACAATATCTTTTTAGCTTTTTGTTGAGGCGGGACACCATCATGTCCACCTGTGGCCTTTCCCAACGATTTACAATCAGTTGGAAGACTTCTGGATAAAGTCCCCACTCTCCCGGGTGGAGGTCATGCCTGCTGAAGAAGTCTGCTTCCCAGCTGTCCACTCCCGGAACGAACACCGGTAAATCTATTTCTCGTAGTGGATGCTGGGGACTCCGTAAGGACCATGGGGAATAGACGGGCTCCGCAGGAGACAGGGCACTCTAAGAAAGATTTAGTACTACTGGTGTGCACTGGCTCCTCCCTCTATGCCCCTCCTCCAGACCTCAGTTAGGGAAACTGTGCCCGGACAGAGCTGGGTGCATTTTAGTGAGCTCTCCTGAGCTTGCTAATAAGAAAGTATTTTAGTTAGGTTTTTTTATTTTCAGAGAGCTTCTGCTGGCAACAGACTCTCTGCTACGTGGGACTGAGGGGAGAGAAGCAAACCTACTAACTGCGGCTAGGTTGCGCTTCTTAGGCTACTGGATACCATTAGCTCCAGAGGGATCGAACACAGGAACCTAACCTTGATCGTCCGTTCCCGGAGCCGCACCGCCGTCCCCCTCGCAGAGCCAGAAGCCGGCGGGTTGAAGCAAGAAGACGTCAAAATCGGCGGCAGAAGACTCCTGTCTTCATATGAGGTAGCGCACAGCACACTCCGGTCACTGTAGGGTGCAGGGCGCAGGGGGGGGCGCCCTGGGCAGCAATTGATTACCTCCTGGCAATAAAGCAGCATATATACAGCTGGGCACTGTAATATGCGTGAGCCCCCGCCATTAATTTTACACAAAATCGCGGGACAGAAGCCCGCCGCTGAGGGGGCGGGGCCTTCTTCCTCAGCACTCACCAGCGCCATTTTCTCTCCACAGCTCCGCTGAGAGGAAGCTCCCCAGGCTCTACCCTGCAGACTCACGGTAGAAAGAGGGTAAAAAGAGAGGGGGGGGGCACATAAATTTAGCGCATTAATCATATATACAGCAGCTACTGGGTAAACACTAAGTTACTGTGTGATTCCTGGGTCATATAGCGCTGGGGTGTGTGCTGGCATACTCTCTCTCTGTCTCTCCAAAAGGCCTTGTGGGGGTCCTGTCCTCATATAGAGCATCCCCTGTGTGGTGTGTCGGTACGCGTGTCGACATGTTTGACGAGGAGGGCTATGTGGAGGCAGAGCAGGTGCAGATGAATGACGTGTCTCCGCCGACGGCGCCGACACCTGATTGGATGGATATGTGGAAGGTGTTAAATGATCATGTAAACTCCTTGCATAAAAGGTTGGATAAAGCGGATGCCTTGGGACAGTCGGGGTCTCAGCCCATGCCTGATCCTACAGCGCAGGGGCCGTCAGGGTCTCAGAAGCGCCCACTATCCAAAATTGTTGACACAGATATCGACACGGATTCTGACTCCAGTGTCGATGACGATGATGCAAAATTGCAGCCTAAAATGGCTAAAGCCATCCGCTACATGATTATAGCAATGAAGGATGTATTGCACATATCAGAGGTAAACCCTATCCCTGACAAGAGGGTTTATATGTATGGGGAGAAAAAGCAAGAGGTGACTTTTCCCCCTTCACATGAGTTAAATGAGTTATGTGAAAAAGCGTGGGATTCCCCCGATAGGAAAGTGCCGATTTCCAAAAGGTTACTTATGGCGTACCCTTTCCCGCCAACAGACAGGTTACGCTGGGAATCCTCCCCTAGGGTAGATAAAGCTCTGACACGCTTATCTAAGAAGGTGGCCCTGCCGTCACAGGATACGGCCTCCCTAAAGGATCCTGCCGATAGGAAGCAGGAAAGTATCCTGAAGTCTGTTTATACACATTCAGGTACTCTACTGAGGCCGGCAATTGCGTCGGCCTGGATGTGTAGTGCTGTAGCAGCATGGACAGATAATCTGTCTGAGGAACTGGATACCTTAGACAAGGATATCATTTGACTGACCCTGGGGCATATAAAAGACGCTGTCCTATATATGAGGGATGCCCAGAGTGACATTTACCTACTGGGCTCTAGAATAAATGCAATGTCAATTTCTGCCAGAAGGGTCCTGTGGACTCGGCAATGGACAGGTGATGCAGACTCCAAAAATCACATAGAGGTTTTACCTTACAAGGGTGAGGAATTGTTTGGGGACGGTCTCTCGGACCTAGTTTCCACAGCTACGGCTGGGAAGTCAAATTTTTTGCCATATATTCCCTCACAGCCTAAGAAAGCACAGTATTACCAAATGCAGTCCTTTCGATCACAAAGAAGCAAGAAGGTCAGAGGTGCATGCTTTCTTGCCAGAGGCAGGGGTAGAGGAAAGAAGCTGCACCATACAGCTAGTTCCCAGGAACAGAAGTCCTCCCCGGCTTCCACTAAATCCACCGCATGACGCTGGGGCTCCACAGGTGGAGCCAGGAGCGGTGGGGGCGCGTCTCCGAAATTTCAGCCACCAGTGGATTCGCTCACAGGTGGATCCCTGGGCTATAAAGATTGTGTCTCAGGGATACAAGCTGGAATTCGAAGTGATGCCCCCTCACCGTTACCTCAAATCGGCCCTGCCAGCTTCCCCCATGGAAAGGGAAGTAGTGTTAGCGGCAATTCACAAGTTATATCTCCAGCAGGTGGTGGTAAAGGTTCCCCTCCTTCAACAGGGAAGGGGATACTATTCCACAATGTTTGTGGTACCGAAACCGGACGGTTCGGTCAGACCCATATTGAATTTAAAGTCCCTGAACATTTATCTGAAAAGATTCAAGTTCAAAATGGAATCGCTCAGAGCGGTGATTGAAAGCCTGGAAGAGGGGGATTTTATGGTGTCTCTGGACATCAAGGATGCTTACTTGCATGTCCCCATTTATCCACCTCATCAGGAGTACCTCAGATTTGTGGTACAGGACTGTCATTACCAATTCCAGACGTTGCCGTTTGGGCTCTCCACGGCACCGAGAATATTTACCAAGGTAATGGCGGAAATGATGGTGATCCTGAGAAAGCAAGGAGTCACAGTTATCCCATACTTGGACGATCTCCTCATAAAGGCGAGGTCCAGAGAGCAGTTGCGGATCAGCATAGCACACTCTCAGGAAGTGTTGCAGCAGCATGGCTGGATTCTGAATATCCCAAAGTCGCAGCTGATTCCTACGACGCGTCTGCCCTTTCTGGGCATGATTCTGGACACAGAACAGAAGAAGGTGTTTCTCCCGGCAGAGAAGGCTAAGGAACTCGTGACTCTAGTCAGAGACCTCTTAAAACCAAAACAGGTGTCGGTGCATCACTGCACGCGAGTCCTGGGAAAGATGGTGGCATCGTACGAAGCCATTCCCTTCGGCAGGTTCCATGCGAGGATCTTTCAGTGGGATCTGTTGGACAAGTGGTCCGGATCGCATCTTCAGATGCATCGGTTGATCACCCTGTCCCCAAGGGCCAGGGAGTCTCTGCTGTGGTGGCTGCAGAGTGCTCATCTTCTCAAGTCAGGAGGCTTGTCTGCACATAAATATCCTGGAACTAAGGGCCATATACAATGCCCTGAGTCAAGCGGAGCCTCTGCTTCGCAACCAACCGGTGCTGATTCAGTCAGACAACATCACCGCAGTGGCTCATGTAAACCGCCAGGGCGGCACTAGAAGCAGAGTGGCGATGGCGGAAGCCACCAGGATTCTTCGTTGGGCGGAGAATCACGTGCAAGCACTGTCAGCAGTGTTCATTCCGGGAGTGGACAACTGGGAAAGCAGACTTCCTCAGCAGGCACGACCTCCACCCGGGAGAGTGGGGACTTCATCACGAAGTCTTCACTCAGATTACAAATCGATGGGAACTGCCACAGGTGGACATGATGGCATCCCGTCTCAACAAAAAGCTACAAAGGTATTGCACCAGGTCAAGAGACCCTCAGGCGATAGCTGTGGACGCACTAGAAACACCGTGGGTGTTCCAGTCAGTCTATGTGTTTCCTCCTCTTCCTCTCATACCAAGGTGCTGAGAATCGTAAGAAAAAGAGGAGTGAGAACAATACTAATTGTTCCGGGTACCAAGTCCTTCTTGGCCAATCCGGAACTGCAAGAAATGCTCACAGAGGACCCATGGCCTCTGCCTCTCAGACAGGACCTGTTACAACAGGTGCCCTGTCTGTTCCAAGACTTACCGCGGCTGCGTTTGACGGCATGGCGGTTGAACGCAGGATCCTAGCGGAAAAAGGCATTCCGGATGAAGTTATTCCTACGCTGATAAAGGCTAGGAAGGACGTGACAGCAAAACACTATCACCGTATATGGCGAAAATATGTTGCTTGGTGTGAGGCCAGGAAGGCCCCTACAGAGGAATTCCAGCTGGGCCGGTTCCTGCACTTCCTACAGTCTGGAGTGACTATGGGCTTGAAGTTGGGGTCCATAAAGGTCCAGATTTCGGCCCTATCCATTTTCTTTCAAAAGGAACTGGCTTCTCTTCCTGAAGTTCAGACGTTTGTGAAGGGAGTGCTGCATATTCAGCCCCCTTTTGTGCCACCAGTGGCACCTTGGGATCTCAACGTGGTGTTGGGTTTCCTGAAATCCCACTGGTTTGAGCCAAGACCGTGGAGCTAAAGTATCTCACGTGGAAGGTGGTCATGCTATTGGCCTTAGCTTCGGCTAGGCGTGTGTCAGAATTGGCGGCTTTGTCATGTAAAAGCCACTATCTGGTTTTCCATATGGACAGGGCAGAATTACGGACTCGTCCGCAATTTCTGCCGAAGGTGGTGTCATCTTTTCATTTGAACCAACCTATTGTGGTGCCTGCGGCTACTCGTGCCTTGGAGGATTCCAAGTTGCTTGATGTAGTCAGGGCTTTGAAGATCTATGTAGCCAGGACGGCTGGAGTCAGGAAGACTGACTCGCTGTTTATCCTGTATGCATCCAACAAGCTGGGTGCTCCTGCTTCAAAGCAAACCATTGCTCGCTGGATCTGTAACACGATTCAGCAGGCTCATTCTTCAAAATCAGTAAAAGCCCATTCCACAAGGAAAGTGGGCTCTTCTTGGGCGGCTGCCCGAGGGGTCTCGGCATTACAGCTTTGCCGAGCTGCTACTTGGTCGGGTTCAAACACCTTTGCAAAATTCTACAAGTTTGATACCCTGGCTGAGGAGGACCTTGTGTTTGCCCATTCGGTGCTGCAGAGTCATCCGCACTCTCCCGCCCGTTTGGGAGCTTTGGTATAATCCCCATGGTCCTTACGGAGTCCCCAGCATCCACTAGGACGTTAGAGAAAATAAGATTTTACTCACCGGTAAATCTATTTCTCGTAGTCCGTAGTGGATGCTGGGCGCCCGTCCCAAGTGCGGACTTCTTCTGCAATACTTGTATATAGTTATTGCTTCAATAAGGGTTATGTTATGTTGGCATCCATTGTTTGATGCTCTGTTGTTCATACTGTTGACTGGGTAAGTTTATCACAAGTTATACGGTGTGATTGGTGTGACTGGTATGAGTCTTGCCCTGGATTCCAAAATCCTTTCCTTGTAATGTCAGCTCTTCCGGGCACAGTTTCCTTAACTGAGGTCTGGAGGAGGGGCATAGAGGGAGGAGCCAGTGCACACCAGTAGTACTAAATCTTTCTTAGAGTGCCCAGTCTCCTGCGGAGCCCGTCTATTCCCCATGGTCCTTACGGAGTCCCCAGCATCCACTACGGACTACGAGAAATAGATTTACCGGTGAGTAAAATCTTATTTTCACATCGCAAATGCTGGGTCCCACCCGAGAATTGGAAACGGGTCCTTACCAGGTGGGACCAAGCATTGGACCCTAACAACTGGCTCCCTAACCCGGCAATATGCCGGGTCGCATTGCCATAGTGGCAGGGGGCGGAGCTGGTATCAGTAACGGTGCTGGCAGATGAGCTCATCTCCGCGCCGCCTCTCCCTATGTAGTGAACGGGTCCCGGATCTCATCAACCAGTTCACACTGCCCCTGACCCGGGAATAATACTGCTTTACTCCCTGGTTGAATTACCTGGTCAGGCAACCCAGGAATTCGCCATGGGCCCTTTCACACTGCACAGCGACCCGTGTCAACCCAGCAATACACCGGGTCGATACCGGGTTATTTGTGCGGTGTGAAAGGGGTATAACAAAGCTGAATCCATTATCGAGAAAACCAGTTCAGGTAAATTAGTGCAGGTTGAGTATCCCATATCCAAATATTGCGAAATACGGAGTATTCCGAAATACAGACTTTTTTGAGTGAGATAGTGAAAACTTTGTTTTTTGATAGCTCAATGTACACAAACTTTGTTTAATACACAAAGTTATTAAAAAAAATAAGATTTTACTCACCGGTAAATCTATTTCTCGTAGTCCGTAGTGGATGCTGGGAACTCCGAAAGGACCATGGGGAATAGCGGGCTCCGAAGGAGGCTGGGCACTCTAGAAAGATTTATGACCACCTGGTGTGCACTGGCTCCTCCCACTATGACCCTCCTCCAAGCCTCAGTTAGGACACTGTGCCCGGACGAGCTGACATAATAAGGAAGGATTTTGAATCCCGGGTAAGACTCATACCAGCCACACCAATCACACCGTACAACTCGTGATACTATATCCAGTTTGACAGTATGAAAACAACTAAGCCTCTCAACAGATGGCTCAACAATAACCCTTTAGTTAGCAATAACTATTTACAAGTATTGCAGACAATCCGCACTTGGGATGGGCGCCCAGCATCCACTACGGACTACGAGAAATAGATTTACCGGTGAGTAAAATCTTATTTTCTCTAACGTCCTAGTGGATGCTGGGAACTCCGAAAGGACCATGGGGATTATACCAAGGCTCCCAAACGGGCGGGAGAGTGCGGATGACTCTGCAGCACCGAATGAGAGAACTCAAGGTCCTCCTCAGCCAGGGTATCAAATTTGTAGAATTTTGCAAACGTGTTTGCCCCTGACCAAGTAACAGCTCGGCAAAGTTGTAAAGCCGAGACCTCTCGGGTAGCCGCCCAAGATGAGCCCACCTTCCCTGTGGAATGGGCTTTCACTTATTTAGGATGCGGCAGTCC
This sequence comes from Pseudophryne corroboree, assembly GCF_028390025.1. Taxonomy (NCBI): domain Eukaryota; kingdom Metazoa; phylum Chordata; class Amphibia; order Anura; family Myobatrachidae; genus Pseudophryne; species Pseudophryne corroboree. Next base: position 245,919,907 of record NC_086445.1, on the reverse strand, counting down.
AGCAGCAGAATGCGCCTGCTGAATCGTGTCACAGATCCAGCGAGCAATAGTCTGCTTAGAAGCAGGATCACCCAGCCTGTTGGGTGCATACAGGATAAATAGCGAGTCTAGCCGTCCTGGAAACATAATTTTTCAAGGCCCTGACTACGTCCAGTAACTTGGAATCCTCCAAGTCCCTAGTAGCCGCAGGCACCACAATAGGTTTTTTCAAGTGAAAAACTGATACCACCTTAGGGAGAAACTGGGGACGAGTCCTCAATTCTGCCCTCTCCATATGGAAAATCAGATAAGGACTTTTATATGACAAAGCCGCCAATTCTGATACACGCCTGGCCGAAGCCAAGGTCAATAACATGACCACTTTCCGCGTGAGATATTTTAGATCCACGGTTTTTAGTGGTTCAAACCAATGTGATTTTAAGAAACTCAACACCACGTTGAGATCCCAAGGTGCCACTGGAGGCACAACCGGGGGCTGAATATGCAGCACTCCTTTTACAATGTCTGAAAATCAGGTACTGAAGTTAATTCTTTCTGGAAGAAAATCGACAGAGCCGAGATCTGTATCTTAATGGAGCCTAATTTTAGGCCCATGGACACTCCTGCTTGTAGGAAATGCAGAAATCGGCCTAGTTGAAATTCCTCTGTTGGGGCCTTTTGTGGCCTCACACCAAGCAACATATTTCCGCCATATGCGGTGATAATGTTTTGCAGTTACATCTTTCCTGGCTTGAATCAGCGTAGGAATGACTTCCTCCGGAATGCCCTTTTCCTTTAGGATCCGGCGTTCAACCGCCATGCCATCAAAACGTAGCCGCGGTAAGTCTTGGAACAGACAGGGCCCCTGCTGCAGCAGGTCCTGTCTGAGCGGCAGAGGCCATGGGTCCTCTGATATAATTTCTTGAAGTTCTGGGTACCAGGCTCTTCTTGGCCAATCCGGAACCACGAGTATCGTTCTTACTCCTCGCCTTCTTATTATTCTCAGTACCTTTGGTATGAGAGGCAGAGGGGGGGAACACATAAACCGACTGGTACACCCACGGTGTTACCAGAGCGTCCACAGCTATCGCCTGAAGGTCCCTTGACCTGGCGCAATATCTTTTATAGCTTTTTGTTGAGGCGGGACGCCTTCATGTCCACCTGTGGCCTTTCCCAATGGTGTACAATCCTTTGGAAGACTTCTGGATGAAGTCCCCACTCTCTCGGGTGGAAGTCGTGTCTGCTGAGAAGATCTGCTTCCCAGTTGTCCACTCCGAGAATGAACACTGCTGACAGTGCTAACACATGATTTTCCGCCCATCGGAGAATCCTTATGGCTTCTGCCATCGCCATCCTGCTTCTTGTGCCGCCCTGTTGGTTTACATGGGCGACTGCCGTGATGTTGTCTGATTGGATCAGGACCGGCCTTTTGAAGCAGAGGCCTTGCCTGACTCAGGGCATTGTAAATGGCCCTCAGTTCCAGAATATTTATGTAGGGAAGTCACCTGACTTGACCAAAGTCCCTGGAAGCTTCTTCCCTGTGTGACTGCCCCCCAGCCTCAAAGGCTGGCATCCACGGTCACTAGGACCTAGTCCTGTATGTCGAACCTGCGGCCCTCTTGAAGATGGGCACTCTGCAGCCACTACAGTAGAGATACCCTGGTCCTTGGAGACAGGGTTATCAGCCGATGCATCTGAAGATGTGATCCGGACCACTTGTCTAACAGGTCCCCCTGAAAAGTTCTTGCATGGAACCTGCCGAATGGGATTGCTTCGTAGGAAGCTATCATTTTTCCCAGGACTCGTGTGCAATGATGCACCGATAACTGTTTTGGCTTCAGGAGGTCTCTGACTAGAGATGACAGCTCCATGGCTTTCTCCTCCGGGAGAAATACTTATTTCTGGTCTGTGTCCAGAACCATCCCCAGGAACAGTAGACGTGTCGTAGGAAACAGCTGTGTCTTTGGACTGTTTAGAATCCAACCGTGCTGTTGTAGCACTTTCCAAAATAGTGCTACCCCGACTAGCAACTGCTCCTTGGACCTCGCCCTTATAAGGAGATTATCCAAGTACGGGATCATTAAAAACTCCCCTTTTTCGAAGGAGTATCATCATTCCGGCCATTACCTTGGTAACACCCTCGGTGCCATGTACAGTCCAAACGGCAGAGTCTGGACTTGGTAATGGTAATCCTGTACCACAAATCTGAGGTACTCCTGGCGAGGATAGTAAATGGGGACATGCAGGTAAGCATCCTTGATGTCCCGGGATACCATGTAATCCCCCTCGTCCAGGCTTGCAATAACCGCCCTGGGCGATTCCATCTTGAACTTGAATTTTTTTATGTATGTGTTCAAGGATTTTAAATATAAAAAAGGGTCACACCGAACCATGCGGTTTCGGGACCCCAAACCGTGTGGAATAGTAACCCCGTCCTTGTTGAAGTAGGGGCACCTTAAGTATTACCTGATGGGAATACAGCTTATTAATTGCCTCTAGCACAGCCTCCCTGCCTGAGGGAGTTGTCGGCAAAGCATATTTGAGGAAACGGCGGGGGGAAGACATCTCGAATTCCAGCTTGTACCCTTGAAATACTACTTGAATGAAACAGGGATCCACCTGTGAGCGAGCCCACTGATCGCTGAAATTTTTGAGACGGCCCCCCACCGTACCTGGCTACACCTGTGGAGCCCCCGCGTCATGCTGTGGACTCAGAGGAAGCGAGAGAAGAATTATGATTCTGGGAACAGGCTGACTGGTGCAGCTTTTTCCCTCTTCCCTTGTCTCTGTACAGAAAGGAAGCGCCTTTGACACGCTTGCTTTTCTGAAGCCTAAAGGACTGTACCTGATAATACAGTGCTTTCTTAGTCTGTGAGGAAAACTGAGGTAAAAATATTTCTTCCCAGCTGTTGCTGCGGATACGAGGTCCCAGAGACCATCCCCAAATAATTCCTCACCCTTATAAGGCAGAATCTCTATGCGCCTTTTAAAGTCAGCATCACCTGTCCAGTGACAGGTCTCTAATCCTGACAGAATGGACATTACATTCATTTTGGATGCCAGCCGGCAAAATATCCCTCTGTGCATCCCTCATATATAAGACGACGTCTTTAATATGTTCTCATGTTCGCAAACTAGTATGTTTGACAGGGTCACCGACCACGCTGCAGCAGCACGCTCTGCAGGTTTCAGTCTAGTACCCGAGTGTGTAAAAACAGACTTCAGGATAGCCTCCTGCTTTTTATCAACAGGTACCTTCAAAGTGGCCGTTCCTAAAACGTCAGTGCCACCTATTTTGACAACCGTGTGAGCGCCTTATCCACCCTAGGGGATATCTCCCAGCGTAACTTATCCTCTGGCGGGAAAAGGTACGCCATCAGTAACTTTTTTGAAATTACCAGTTTCATATCAGGGGGAACCCACGCTTCTCTCACACTTCATTCATTCATCTGATGGGGGAACAAAACACTGCCTGCTTTTTCTCCCCAAACATAAAAACCCATTTTTAGAGGTTAATGTCAGAAATGTGTAACACATTTTTTATTGCCGGGATCAAGTCACGGATGTTCCTAGTGGATTGTGTATATGTCTCAATCTTGACGACACTGGAGTCAGACTCCGTGTCGACATCTGTGTCTGCCATCTGAATGAGCGGGCGTTTTTGAGCCCCTGATGGCCTTTGAGACGCCTGGGCAAGCGCGGGCTGAGAAGCCGGCTGTCCCACAGCTGTTACGTCATCCACCCTTTTATGTAAGGAGTTGACACTGTCGGTTAATACCTTTCACCTAACCATCCACTCTGGTGTCGGCCCCACAGGGGGCGACATCACATTTATCGGCATCTGCTCCGTCACTATATAAGCCTCCTCCTCAAACATGTCGACACAGCTGTACCGACACACCGCACACACACAGGGAATGCTCTGACTGAGGACAGGACCCCACAAAGCCCTTTGGGGAGACAGAGAGAGGAGTATGCCAGCACACACCAGAGCGCTATATAATGTGGGGATTAACACTATAACTGAGTGAATTTTCCCAATAGCTGCTTGTATATACAATATTGCGCCTAAATTTAGTGCCCCCCCTCTCTTTTTAACCCTTTGAGCCTGAAAACTACAGGGGAGAGCCTGGGGAGCTTTCTTCCAGCTGCACTGTGAAGAGAAAATGGCGCCAGTGTGTCTGAGGGAGATAGCTCCGCCCCTTTTCCGCTGCCTATTCTCCCGCTTTTTTCTGGATTCTGGCAGGGGTATTTACCACATATATAGCCTCTGGGGCTATATATTGTGGTATTTTTGCCAGCCAAGGTGTTTTTATTGCTGCTCAGGGCGCCCCCCCCCCAAGCGCCCTGCACCCTCAGTGACCGGAGTGTGAAGTGTGCATGAGGAGCAATGGCGCACAGCTGCAGTGCTGTGCGCTACCTTGGTGAAGACTGATGTCTTCTGCCGCCGATTTTCCGGACCTCTTCTTGCTTCTGGCTCTGTAAGGGGGACGGCGGCGCGGCTCCGGGACCGAACACCAAGGACTGGGCCTGCGGTCGATCCCTCTGGAGCTAATGGTGTCCAGTAGCCTAAGAAGCCCAATCCGGCTGCAAGCAGGCGAGTTCGCTTCTTCTCCCCTTAGTCCCTCGCTGCAGTGAGCCTGTTGCCAGCAGGTCTCACTGAAAATAAAAAACCTAATTCTATACTTTCTTTCTAGAGGCTCAGGAGAGCCCCTAGTGTGCATCCAACCTCGGCCGGGCACAAGATCTAACTGAGGCTTGGAGGAGGGTCATAGTGGGAGGAGCCAGTGCAAACCAGGTGGTCATAAATCTTTCTAGAGTGCCCAGCCTCCTTCGGAGCCCGCTATTCCCCATGGTCCTTTCGGAGTTCCCAGCATCCACTAGGACGTTAGAGAAATATTGTATTAAATGACCTTCAGGCTGTGTGTATAAGGTGTATATGACACATAAATGAATTGTGTGAATGTAGACTCACTTTGTTTAATGCACAAAGTTATAAAAAATATTGGCTAAAATTGCCTTCAGGCTGTGTGTATAAGGTGTATATGTAACATAAATGCATTTTGTGCTTAGATTTAGGTCCCATCACCATGATTTCTCATTATAGTATGAGATTATTCCAAAATACGGAAAAATCCGATAACCAAAATACGTCTGGTCCCAAGCATTTTGCATAAGGAATACTCAACCTGTATATCAACATTTCTTGACCAAGAAAGTGAAATATTGAAATTTCATGGTCAATAAATGCAGATATACTAATTTACCTGTGAACTGCAGTAATATTAATATTAGTATTAATAGTAATAGTAATTGTTTTCTTGATAACAGACACCGAAGGCAGCGCTGGCAGTCTCCCTTCTGTCATGATGAAGATTTATGGTTGGCAACCTACTAACAGCTGATTGGTTCATTTAATTTAATGATATAATTATTCAGTTAAATGAAATACTCTTCGATCATCACCTTTAGCATGTGTTGTTTCTGCATCTGTTTGCATTACGGAAGAGCCAAATGTTTCTTCTATTTTGTACCAACGATTACTTGTGATAAAGAACATGGAGTAAATGTAACAGACTGCAGGCAGCCATAACTGCAGCAATTTAGCAGCTACATTTAAAGCAACAAGAACGTCCAAGACAAAGTCAGTGAGGTTTTGCCTTTTATAATTATATCCGCTTTAAAATGAAGCCACTTAATCGATTGTGTGTTTGTATTACATTTAACCTAATATGCTGCATCACCAACTCTCATCCAGTTATACCACCCTCAGTAAGGAAATACAATATTATTGGGAAGAGCACAAAAACCAAGCGGTCACTTCTACAAGTTGGAGAAAATAAGAATTTACTTACCGATAATTCTATTTCTCATAGTCCGTAGTGGATGCTGGGAACTCCGAAAGGACCATGGGGAATAGCGGCTCGCAGGAGACTGGGCACAAAAGTAAAAGCTTTAGGACTAGCTGGTGTGCACTGGCTCCTCCCCCTATGACCCTCCTCCAAGCCTCAGTTAGGATACTGTGCCCGGACGAGCGTACACAATAAGGAAGGATTTTGAATCCCGGGTAAGACTCATACCAGCCACACCAATCACACCGTACAACCTGTGATCTGAACCCAGTTAACAGCATGATAACAGAGGAGCCTCTGAAAAGATGGCTCACAACAATAATAACCCGATTTTTGTAACTATGTACAAGTATTGCAGACAATCCGCACTTGGGATGGGCGCCCAGCATCCACTACGGACTATGAGAAATAGAATTATCGGTAAGTAAATTCTTATTTTCTCTGACGTCCTAGTGGATGCTGGGAACTCCGAAAGGACCATGGGGATTATACCAAAGCTCCCAAACGGGCGGGAGAGTGCGGATGACTCTGCAGCACCAAATGAGAGAACTCCAGGTCCTCCTCAGCCAGGGTATCAATTTTGTAGAATTTTACAAACGTATTTGCTCCTGACCAAGTTGCTGCTCGGCAAAGTTGTAAAGCCGAGACCCCTCGGGCAGCCGCCCAAGATGAGCCCATCTTCCTTGTGGAGTGGGCATTTACAGATTTTTGGCTGTGGCAGGCCTGCCACAGAACGTGCAAGCTGAATTGTACTACAAATCCAACGAGCAATAGTCTGCTTAGAAGCAGGAGCACCCAGCTTGTTGGGTGCATACAGGATAAACAGCGAGTCAGATTTTCTGACTCCAGCCGTCCTGGAAACATATATTTTCAGGGCCCTGACAACGTCTAGCAACTTGGAGTCCTCCAAGTCCCTAGTAGCCGCAGGCAACACAATAGGTTGGTTCAGGTGAAACGCTGAAAACCACCTTAGGGAGAAACTGAGGACGAGTCCTCAATTCCGCCGTGTCCGAATGGAAAATCAGATAAGGGCTTTTACAGGATAAAGCCGCCAATTCTGACACGCGCCTGGCCCAGGCCAGGGCCAACAGCATGACCACTTTCCATGTGAGATATTTTAACTCCACAGATTTAAGTGGTTCAAACCAATGTGACTTTTTTGGAACCCAAAAACTACATTGAGATCCCAAGGTGCCACTGGAGGCACAAAAGGAGGCTGTATATGCAGTACCCCTTTTACAACATCTGAACTTCAGGGACTGAAGCTAGTTCTTTTTGGAAGAAAATTGACAGGGCCGAAATTTGAACCTTAATGGACCCCAATTTCAGGCCCATAGACACTCCTGTTTGCAGGAAATGTAGGAATCGACCCAGTTGAATTTCCTCCGTCGGGCCTTACTGGCCTCGCACCACGCAACATATTTTCGCCAAATGCGGTGATAATGTTTTGCGGTTACATCCTTCCTGGCTTTGATCAGGATAGGGATGACTTCATCCGGAATGCCTTTTTTTCCTTCAGGATCCGGCGTTCAACCGCCATGCCGTCAAACGCAGTCGCGGTAAGTCTTGGAACAGACAGGGTCCTTGCTGAAGCAGGTCCCTTCTTAGAGGTAGAGGCCACGGATCCTCCGTGAGCATCTTTTGAAGTTCCGGTTACCAAGTCCTTCTTGGCCAATCCGGAGCCACGAATATAGTGCTTACTCCTCTCCATCTTATCAATCTCAGTACCTTGGGTATGAGAGGCAGATGAGGGAACACATACACTGACTGGTACACCCACGGTGTTACCAGAGCGTCTACAGCTATTGCCTGAGGGTCCCTTGACCTGGCGCAATACCTGTCGAGTTTTTCCCAACGGTTTATAATCATGTGGAAGATTTCTGGGTGAAGTCCCCACTCTCCCGGGTGGAGGTCGTGTCTGCTGAGGAAGTCTGCTTCCCAGTTGTCCACTCCCGGAATTGCTGACAGTGCTATCACATGATTTTCCGCCCAGCGAAGAATCCTTGCAGCTTCTGCCATTGCCCTCCTGCTTCTTGTGCCACCCTGTCTGTTTACGTGGGTGACTGCCGTGATGTTGTCCGACTGGATCAACACCGGCTGACCTTGAAGCAGAGGTCTTGCTAAGCTTAGAGCATTGTAAATGGCCCTTAGCTTCAGGATATTTATGTGAAGTGATGTCTCCAGGCTTGACCATAAGCCCTGGAAATTCCTTCCCTGTGTGACTGCTCCCCAGCCTCGCAGGCTGGCATCCGTGGTCACCAGGACCCAGTCCTGAATGCCAAATCTGCGGCCCTCTAGAAGATGAGTACTCTGCAACCACCACAGGAGGGACACCCTTGTTCTTGGTGACAGGGTTATCCGCTGATGCATCAGAAGATGCGACCCGGACCATTTGTCCAGCAGGTCCCATTGGAAAGTTCTTGCATGGAATCTGCCGAATGGGATTGCTTCGTAGGAAGCCACCATTTTACCCAGAACCCTTGTGCATTGATGCACTGAGACTTGGCTCGGTTTTAGGAGGTTCCTGACTAGCTCGGATAACTCCCTGGCTTTCTCCTCCGGGAGAAACACCTTTTTCTGGACTGTGTCCAGGATAATCCCTAGGAACAGAAGACGAGTCGTCGGAACCAGCTGCGATTTTGGAATATTGAGAATCCAATCGTGCTGCCGCAACACTACCTGAGATAGTGCTACACCGACCTCCAACTGTTCCCTGGATCTTACCCTTATCAGGGAATCGTCCAAGTAAGGGATAACTAAAATTCCCTTCCTTCGAAGGAATATCATCATTTCGGCCATTACCTTGGTAAAGACCCGGGGTGCCGTGGACCATCCATACGGCAGCGTCTGAACTGATAGTGACAGTTCTGTACCATAAACCTGAGGTACCCTTGGTGAGAAGGGTAAATTTGGACATGAAGGTAAGCATCCTTGATGTCCCGAGACATCATGTAGTCCCCTTCTTCCAGGTTCGCAATCACTGCTCTGAGTGACTCAATCTTGAATTTGAACCTCTGTATGTAAGTGTTCAAAGATTTTAGATTTAGAATCGGTCTCACCGAGCCGTCCGGCTTCGGTACCACAACAGTGTGGAATAATACCCCGTTCCCAGTTGCAGGAGGGGTACCTTGATTATCACCTGCTGGGAATACAGCTTGTGAATGGCTTCCAAAACTGTCTCCCTGTCAGAAGGAGACATCGGTAAAGCCGACTTTAGGAAACGGCGAGGGGGAGACGTCTCGAATTCCAATTTGTACCCCTGAGATATCACCTGAAGGATCCAGGGGTCTACTTGCGAGTGAGCCCACTGCGCGCTGAAATTCATTGAGACGGGCCCCCCACCGTGCCTGATTCTGCTTGTAAAGCCCCAGCGTCATACTGAGGGCTTGGCAGAGGCGGGAGAGGGTTTCTGTTCCTGGGAACTGGCTGATTTCTGCAGCCTTTTTCCTCTCCCTCTGTCACGGGGCATAAATGAGGAACCTTTTGCCCGCTTGTCCACGAAAAGACTGCGCCTGATAATACGGCGTCTTCTCATGTTGAGAGGCGACCTGGGGTACAAACGTGGATTTCCCAGCTGTTGCCGTGGCCACCAGATCTGAAAGACCGACCCCAAATAACTCCTCCCCTTAATAAGGCAATACTTCCAAATGCCGTTTGAAATCCGCATCACCTGACCACTGTCGTGTCCATAACCCTCTACTGGTAGAAATGGACAACGCACTTAGACTTGATGCCAGTCGGCAAATATTCCGCTGTGCATCACGCATATATAGAAATGCATCTTTTAAATGCTCTATAGGCAAAAATATACTGTCCCTATCTAGGGTATCAATATTTTCAGTCAGGGAATCCGACCACGCCAACCCAGCACTGCACATCCAGGCTGAGGCGATTGCTGGTCGCAGTATAACACCAGTATGTGTGTAAATACATTTTAGGATACCCTCCTGCTTTCTATCAGCAGGATCCTTAAGGGCGGCCATCTCAGGAGAGGGTAGAGCCCTTACAAGCGTGTGAGCGCTTTATCCACCCTAGGGGGTGTTTCCCAACGCACCCTAACCTCTGGCGGGAAAGGATATAATGCCAATAACATTTTAGAAATTATCAGTTGTTATCGGGGGAAACCAACGCATCATCACACACCTCATTTAATTTCTCAGATTCAGGAAAACTACAGGTAGTTTTTCCTCACCGAACATAATACCCCTTTTTGGTGGTACTCGTATTATCAGAAATGTGTAAAACATTTTTCATTGCCTCAATCATGTAACGTGTGGCCCTACTGGAAGTCACATTTGTCTCTTCACCGTCGACACTGGAGTCAGTATCCGTGTCGGCGTCTATATATGCCATCTGAGGTAACGGGCGCTTTAGAGCCCCTGACGGCCTATGAGACGTCTGGACAGGCACAAGCTGAGTAGCCGGCTGTCTCATGTCAACCACTGTCTTTTATACAGAGCTGACACTGTCACGTAATTCCTTCCAACAGTTCAACCACTCAGGTGTCGACCCCCTAGGGGGTGACATCACTATTACAGGCAATCTGCTCCGTCTCCACATCATTTTTCTCCTCATACATGTCGACACAAACGTACCGACATACAGCACACACACAGGGAATGCTCTGATAGAGGACAGGACCCCACTAGCCCTTTGGGGAGACAGAGGGAGAGTTTGCCAGCACACACCAGAGCGCTATATAAATATATATATATATACACAGGGATAACCTTATATAAGTGTTTTTCCCCTTATAGCTGCTGTATCTTTAATACTGCGCGTAATTAGTGCCCCCCCTCTCTTTTTTAACCCTTTCTGTAGTGTAGTGACTGCAGGGGAGAGCCAGGGAGCTTCCCTCCAACGGAGCTGTGAGGGAAAATGGCGCCAGTGTGCTGAGGAGATAAGGCCGACGATAAGGGGGCGGAGCCTATCTCCCGTTTTTCTATGTATTCTGGCAGGGGTTAAATGCATCCATATAGCCCAGGAGCTATATGTGATGTATTTTTTTTGCCATCTAAGGTATTTTTATTGCGTCTCAGGGCGCCCCCCCCAGCGCCCTGCACCCTCAGTGACCGGAGTGTGAAGTGTGCTGAGAGCAATGGCGCACAGCTGCGGTGCTGTGCGCTACCTTATTGAAGACAGGACGTCTTCTGCTCTTCTGGCTCTGTAAGGGGGACGGCGGCGCGGCTCTGGGACCCATCCATGGCTGGGCCTGTGATCGTCCCTCTGGAGCTAATGTCCAGTAGCCTAAGTAGCCCAATCCACACTGCACGCAGGTGAGTTCGCTTCTTCTCCCCTTAGTCCCTCGATGCAGTGAGCCTGTTGCCAGCAGGACTCACTGAAAATAAAAAACCTAATTTAAACTTTTACTCTAAGCAGCTCAGGAGAGCCACCTAGATTGCACCCTTCTCGTTAGGGCACAAAAATCTAACTAACTGAGGCTTGGAGGAGGGTCATAGGGGGAAGAGCCAGTGCACACCAGCTAGTCCTAAAGCTTTTACTTTTGTGCCCAGTCTCCTGCGGAGCCGCTATTCCCCATGGTCCTTTCGGAGTTCCCAGCATCCACTAGGACGTCAGAGAAAGGATAAATTGTGAATGGTCATCATAGGTTAGTAGTAAATTATGACAAAAGCAATAGGTACTGAAGTAGACATAAGATGTAAACAACATAAATAAAAGTGTCAATGTAATTATTGGCTATGCCTGCAGTAAATAGTGGTTTGGAATTGCATACAGTTTTGCTTTTTGGTGCTGGAAACACATACCATTTCTGCAAAAATACAGCCCAGGCTCCAAATATCCACAGCAGTGGAGTAGAACTTACAGCCAAGAAGAATTTCCGGAGCTCTGTACCAGAGCGTTACCACCTTATAAGGGAAAAATAGTCAATTAATTCCATTGCTGCTATTTGCAAGCTTCTTAATTCCATAAAGCTAAACTAATTATTGCAAATTAAATTTAAGACAATATGTAGAGGTGTCTTCCTTAAGCCTACATGCGCTTCATGGCAACCGTGACTGGTCGTGAATAGCATGACCACAGGCGTGTGCATGCACAAGCACTGTGCACGCACAAGCACTGTGCACACACACGCAATCCGCGGCAGCTCGCAAGAAATCAGTGCAGATAAATCTGTAGATTATGGGGCTGATGCAGAGTTGAACAAGTTGGATGTAAATGCGTGAATAATCCAAGTTGTATGACTTTATTGGATAGTACAGCTCCTATCCACATGCTTTATCATCATCCCTGGTGCAGAAAATCTGCCTGAAAAACAGGTATAAGTACATGTACGCACAACTACGCATAGCCCACGTCATCAACACGCCCTCACTGAACTTTGTCCCCTTGCTACCCAGTTATGCCCCATTAGCCGCAAGTGGAGATGCCAGTGTTCCTTACAACTTTGTATTGCCTCTATTTGCATGAGATTGGCTTCTGAACACTCGCAGTGTGAAAATACACACAACACATTCGCCAAAACCAAAGAACCACTGACGCAGAGAAAAAACAAACAAAAAAACAGCTACATGTAAACGTGTACTTGGATCAGGTCAAGAAGAGCAAAAATAGGATACAGGTTGAGTATCCCTTATCCAAAAATCAAAATCCCACATTTTTGGGTCCCCTACAGAGATAATGACATATATATTATATATTATGTGTATATATAGATATATAATATATAGACATATATATTATGTGTATATATAGATATATATATATATGTATGTATGTATGTATGTATGTATGTATGTATGTATGTATGTATGTATGTATGTATGTATATATATATATATATATATATATATATATATATATATATATATATATATATATGTATGTATGTGTGTCATTATCTCAGTAGGGGACCCAAAAAAATAAGAATTTACTCACCGGTAATTCTATTTCTCGTAGTCCGTAGTGGATGCTGGGAACTCCGTAAGGACCATGGGGAATAGACGGGCTCCACAGGAGACTGGGCACTCTAAAAGAAAGATTAGGTACTATCTGGTGTGCACTGGCTCCTCCCTCTATGCCCCTCCTCCAGACCTCAGTTAAGGAAACTGTGCCCGGAAGAGCTGACACAACAAGGAAAGGATTTGGAATCCAGGGTAAGACTAATACCAGCCACACCAATCACACTGTACAACTTGTGATAACCATACCCAGTTAACAGTATGAACAACAACTGAGCCTCAGTAACAGATGGCTCATAACAATAACCCTTTAGTTAAGCAATAACTATATACATGTATTGCAGAGAGTCCGCACTTGGGACGGGCGCCCAGCATACACTACGGACTACGAGAAATAGAATTACCGGTGAGTAAATTCTTATTTTCTCTGACGTCCTAGTGGATGCTGGGAACTCCGTAACGACCATGGGGATTATACCAAAGCTCACAAACGGGCGGGAGAGTGTGGATGACTCTGCAGCACCGAATGAGCAAAGGCAAGATCCTCCTCAGACAGGGTATCAAACTTGTAGAACTTAGCAAATGTGTTTGAACCCGACCAAGTAGCAGCTCGGCAAAGCTGTAAAGCCGAGACCCCTCGGGCAGCCGCCCAAGAAGAGCCCACCTTCCTTGTGGAATGGGCTTTTACCGATTTAGGATGCGGTAACCCTGCCGCAGAATGAGCTTGCTGAATCGTGTTACAGATCCAGCGCGCAATAGTTTGCTTTGAAGCCGGAGCACCCAGTTTGTTGGGTGCATGCAGGATAAACAGCGAGTCAGTTTTCCTGACTCCAGCCGTCCTGGCTACATAGATTTTCAAAGCCCTGACTACGTCCAGCAACTTGGAAGCCTCCAAATCCCGAGTAGCCGCAGGCACCACAATAGGTTGGTTCAAATGAAACGCTGATACCACCTTTGGGAGAAATTGGGGACGAGTCCTCAATTCTGCCCTGTCCATATGGAAGATCAGATACGGGCTTTTACATGACAAAGCCGCCAATTCTGACACACGCCTAGCTGAAGCCAAGGCCAACAGCATGACCACCTTCCACGTGAGATACTTTAGCTCCACGGTCTTAAGTGGCTCAAACCAGTGTGATTTCAGGAAATCCAACACAACGTTAAGATCCCAAGGTGCCACTGGAGGCACAAAAGGGGGCTAAATATGCAGCACTCCCTTAACAAACGTCTGAACTTCAGGCAGTGAAGCCAGTTCTTTTTGAAAGAAAATAGATAGGGCAGAAATCTGGACCTTTATGGATCCTAATTTTAGGCCCATAGTCACTCCTGACTGTAGGAAGTGCAGGAATCGACCCAGCTGGAATTCCTCTGTAGGGGCCTTCCTGGCCTCACACCAAGCAACATATTTTCGCCATATACGGTGATAATGTTTTGCTGTCACGTCTTTCCTAGCCTTTATCAGCGTAGGAATAACTTCATCCGGAATGCCCTTTTCCGCTAGGATCCGGCGTTCAACCGCCATGCCGTCAAACGCAGCCGCGTTAAGTCTTGGAACAGACAGGGCCCCTGCTGTAACAAGTCCTGTCTGAGAGGCAGAGGCCATGGGTCCTCTGAGATAATTTCTTGTAGTTCTGGGTACCAAGTTCTTGGCCAATCCAGAACAATGAGTATAGTTCTTACTCCTCTCTTTCTTACTATCCTCAGTACCTTGGGTATGAGAGGAAGAGGAGGGAACACATAAACCGACTGGTACACCCACGGTGTCACTAGTGCGTCCACAGCTATCGCCTGAGGGTCCCGTGACCTGGCGCAATATTTTTTTTAGCTTTTTGTTGAGGCGGGACGCCATCATGTCCACCTGTGGCAGTTCCCAACGATTTACAATCTGTGTGAAGACTTCTTGATGAAGTTCCCACTCTCCCGGGTGGAGGTCGTGCATGCTGAGGAAGTCTGCTTCCCAGTTGTCCACTCCCGGAATGAACACTGCTGACAGTGCTGGCACGTGATTCTCCGCCCATCGAAGAATACTTGTGGCTTCTGCCAACGCCATCCTGCTTCTTGTGCCGCCCTGGCGGTTTACATGGGCGACCGCCGTGATGTTGTCTGACTGAATCAGCACTGGTTGGTTTTGAAGCAGGGGCTCTGCTTGACTCAGGGCGTTGTAAATGGCCCTTAGTTCCAGTATATTTATGTGTAGTGAAGTCTCCTGACTTGACCACTGTCCTTGGAAGTTCCTTCCCTGAGTGACTGCCCCCCATCCTCGTAGGCTTGCATCCGTGGTCACCAGGACCCAGTCCTGTATGCCGAATCTGCGGCCCTCGAGAAGATGAGCACTCTGCAGCCACCACAGCAGAGACTCCCTGGCCCTTGGGGACAGGGTGATCAACCGATGCATCTGAAGATGCGATCCGGACCATTTGTCTAACAGATCCCACTGAAAGATCCTTGCATGGAACCTGCCGAAGGGAATTGCTTCGTAAGAAGCCACCATCTTTCCCAGGACTCGCGTGCAGTGATGCACAGACACCTGTTTTGGTCTCAGGAGGTCCCTGACCAGAGATGACAATTCCTGGGCCTTCTCCACCGGGAGAAACACCTTCTTCTGTTCTGTGTCCAGAATCATGCCCAGGAAAAGCAGACGCGTCGCAGAAATCAGCTGCGACTTTGGGATGTTCAGAATCCAGCCGTGCTGTTGCAACACTTCCCGAGAGAGTGCTACGCTGACCAACAACTGCTCTCTCGACCTCGCCTTTATAAGGAGATCGTCCAAGTACGGGATAATTATAACTCCCTTCTTCCGAAGGAGTATCATCATTTCGGCCATTACCTTGGTAAATACTCTCGGTGCCGTGGACAGACCAAACGGCAACGTCTGGAATTGGTAATGACAATCCTGTACCACAAACCTGAGGTACTCCTGGTGAGGTGGGTAAATGGGGACATGCAAGTAAGCATCCTTGATGTACAGCGACACCATAAAATCCCCCTCTTCCAGGCTTGCAATAACCGCCCTGAGCGATTCCATTTTGAACTTGAACTTTCTTATATAAGTGTTCAAGGATTTTAAATTCAGAATGGGTCTCACCGAACCGTCTGGTTTCGGTACCACAAACATTGTGGAATAGTAACCCCGTCCCTGTTGAAGGAGGGGAACCTTCATTATCACCTGCTGGAGGTACAGCTTGTGAATTGCCGCCAGTACTACCTCCCTTTCCCTGGGAGCAGCTGGCAAGGCTGATTTGAGGTAATGGCGAGGGGGAGTCGCCTCGAACTCCAGCTTGTATCCCTGAGATACAATTTGTACAGCCCAGAGATCCACTTGTGAGCGAACCCACTGGCTGCTGAAGTTTCGGAGACGCGCCCCCACCGCACCCGGCTCCGCCTGTGGAGCCCCAGCGTCATGCGGTGGACTTAGTGGAAGCGGGGGAGGATTTTTGTTCCTGGGAACTGGCTGCCTGGTGCAGCTTCTTTCCTCTACCCCTGCCTCTGGGCAGAAAGGACGCGCCTCTGATCCGCTTGCCTTTCTGAGACCGAAAGGACTGTACATGATAATACGGTGCTTTCTTAGACTGTGAGGGAACCTGAGGTAAAAAAGTTGACTTCCCAGCTGTTGCCGTGGATACGAGGTCCGAGAGACCGTCCCCAAACCATTCCTCACCCTTATAAGGCAAAACCTCCATGTGTTTTTTAGAATCAGCATCACCTGTCCACTGCCGAGTCCATAATACTCTCCTGGCAGAAATGGACATTGCATTAATTCTAGATGCCAGCAGGCAAATGTCCCTCTGTGCATCCCAAAGACGTCTTTTATATGTTCTATGGTTAGCAAAATAGTATCCCTGTCGAGGGAATCAATGTTGTCTGACAGGGTATCAGACCATGCTGCTGCAGCACTACACATCCATGCTGAAGCAATAGCAGGTCTCAGTTTAGTACCAGAGTGTGTATACACAGACTTCAGGATAGCTTCCTGCTTTCTATCCGCAGGCTCCTTTAGGGCGGCCGTATCCTGAGACGGCAGTGCCACCTTTTTTGATAAGCGTGTGAGCACCTTGTCCACCCTAGGGGATGTTTCCCAACGTAACCTGTCCGTTGGCGGGAAAGGGTACGCCATCAGTAACCTCTTAGAAATCACTAGTTTCTTATCGGGGGAACTCCACGCTTCTTCACACAATTTAATTCATCAGATGGGGGAAAAGTCACTGGCTGCTTTTTCTCCCCAAACATAATACCCCTCTTGGTAGTAACCGGGTTAACATCAGAAATGTGCAATACATTTTTCATTGCAGTAATCATGCATCAGATGGCTTTTGTAGACTGTACATTTGTCTCATCCTCATCTACACTGGAGTCAGACTCCGTGTCGACATCTGTGTCTACAATCTGAGCTAGCGGGCGTTTATGAGCCCCTGATGGCCTCTGAGACGCCTGGGCAGGCGCGGGCTGAGATCCCGGCTGTCCCAAGGCTGCTGCGTCATCGAACCTTTTATGTAAGGAGTTGACACTGTCTGTTAAGACCTTCCACATATCCATCCAATCCGGTGTCGGCCCCGTCGGGGGCGACACCACACTTATCTGCCCCTGCTCCGCCTCCACGTAACCCTCCTCATCAAACATGTCGACACAGCCGTACCGACACACCGCACACACACAGGGAATGCTCTGACTGAGGACAGGACCCCACAAAGTCCTTTGGGGAGACAGAGAGAGTATGCCAGCACACACCACAGCGCTATATAACACAGGGATTTACACTATAATGAGTGATTTTTCCCAATAGCTGCTTATTATCCTATTTGCGCCTAAATTTATGTGCCCCCCCTCTCTTTTTTACCCTTCTTGTACAGGATACTGCAGGGGAGAGCCTGGGGAGCGTCCTTCCAGCGGAGCTGTGAAGAGAAAATGGTGCTGGTGTGCTGAGGAAGAAGGCCCCGCCCCCTCAGCGGCGGGCTTCTCCCGCGTTTTGTATAGCTTAATGGCAGGGGTTTTTACACATATAATACAGTCTGGAAAACTGTATGTGTATTTAGTGCCAAAAGGTATTCTTATTGCTGCCCCCCCCCCCCCAGTGCCCTGCACCCTACAGTGACCGGAGAGTGTGGTGTGCTGTGGGAGCAATGGCGCACAGCTGCAGTGCTGTGCGCTACCTTAATGAAGACCGGAGTCTTCTGCCGCCGATTTCATCTCCTTCTTCTGTCTTCTGGCTCTGCAAGGGGGACGGCGGCGCGGCTCCGGGAACGGACGATCGAGGTCAGGCCCTGTGTTCGAACCCTCTGGAGCTAATGGTGTCCAGTAGCCTAAGAAGCACAAGCTAGCTGCACGCAGGTAGTTTGTTTCTCTCCCTTCAGTCCCACGTAGCAGTGAGTCTGTTGCCAGCAGATCTCACTGAAAATAAAAAACCTAACAAATACTTTCTTTCTAGCAAGCTCAGGAGAGCCCACTAGGAGCACCCAGCTCAGGCCGGGCACAGATTCTAAGGTCTGGACGAGGGGCATAGAGGGAGGAGCCAGTGCACACCAGATAGTACCTAATCTTTCTTTTAGAGTGCCCAGTCTCCTGCGGAGCCCGTCTATTCCCCATGGTCCTTATGGAGTTCCCAGCATCCACTAGGACGTCAGAGAAATAAGATTTTAAACCTACCGGTAAATCTTTTTCTCCTAGTCCGTAGAGGATGCTGGGGACTCCGTAAGGACCATGGGGTATAGACGGGCTCCGCAGGAAACATGGGCACTATAAAGAATTTTAGAATGGGTGTGCACTGGCTCCTCCTTCTATGCCCCTCCTCCAGACCTCAGTTAGAGAAACTGTGCCCAGAGGAGATGGACAATACGAGGAAAGGATTTTGTTCATCTAAGGGCAAGATTCATACCAGCCCACACCATCCACACCGTATAACCTGGAATATACGCAACCAGTAAACAGTATGAACAAAACAGTATCAGCTAAAGACTGATCTCAACTGTAACATACCCTTATGTAAGCAACAACTATATACAAGCCTTGCAGATTTTGTCCGCACTGGGACGGGCGCCCAGCATTCTCTACAGACTAGGAGAAAAAGATTTACCGGTAGGTTTAAAATCTTATTTTCTCTTACGTCCTAGAGGATGCTGGGGACTCCGTAAGGACCATGGGGTTTATACCAAAGCTCCAGACCGGGCGGGAGAGTGCGGACGACTCTGCAGCACCGACTGAGCAAACGCAAGGTCCTCATCAGCCAGGGTATCAAACTTATAGAACTTTGCAAGTGTTTGAACCCGACCAGGTAGCTGCTCGGCAAAGCTGTAAAGCCGAGACGCCTCGGGCAGCCGCCCAAGAAGAGCCCACCTTCCTAGTGGAATGGGCCTTTACCGAATTTGGTAACGGCAATCCTGCCGTACAATGAGCCTGCTGAATCGTGTTACAGATCCAGCGAGCAATAGTCTGCTTCGAAGCAGGAGCGCCAACTTTGTTGGCTGCATACAGGACAAACAGTGCTTCTGTTTTCCTAACCCGAGCCGTCTTGGCTACACAGATTTTTAAGGCCCTGACTACATCCAGGGACGTGGAATCCTCCAAGTCATCCGTAGCCACAGGCACCACAATAGGTTGGTTCATATGAAATGAAGAAACCACCTTAGGCAAAAATTGAGGACGAGTCCTCAACTCTGCCCTATCCACATGGAAAATCAAATAGGGGCTCTTGTGAGACAAGGCCGCCAATTAAGACACCCGCCTTGCCGATGCCAAGGCCAACAACATGACCACCTTCCAAGTGAGAAATTTTAATTCAACCGTTTGATGCGGTTCAAACCAGTGACACTTCAGGAACCGTAACACAACGTTAAGGTCCCATGGTGCCACTGGGGGAACAAAAGGAGGCTGGATGTGCAGCACTCCCTTTACAAAAGTCTAGACTTCCGGGAGAGAAGCCAATTCCTTCTGAAAGAAAATAGACAGGGCCGAAATCTGTACCTCAATGGAGCCTAATTTTAGGCCCATATCCACTCCTGTCTGTAGAAAGTGGAGAAAACGGCCCAGATGGAAATCTTCCGTAGGAGCCTTCATGGCTTCACACCAAGATACATACTTCCTCCACATATGGTGATAATGTTTCGCCGTCACCTCCTTCCTAGCCTTTATCAGAGTAGGGATGACTTACTCCGGAATACCTTTCCCAGCTAGGATTCGGCGTTCAACCGACATGCCGTCAAACGTAACCGCGGTAAGTCTTGGAACACGCAGAGCCCCTGTTGCAACAGGTCCTCCCTGAGCGGAAGAGGCCACGGATCTTCTGTGAGCATCTCCTGAAGATCTGATTACCAGGCCCTTTGAGGCCAATCTGGGACAATGAGTATTGTCTGTACTCTTTTTCGTCTTATGATTTTCAATATTTTTGAGATGAGAGGAAGAGGAGGAAACACATAGACCTACTGAAACACCCATGGTGTCACCAGGGCGTCCACTGCTACTGCCTGAGGGTCCCTTGACCTGGCACAATACCTCCGAAGCTTCTTGTTGAGGCGTGATGCCATTATGTCTATTTGAGGAAGTCCCCAAAGACTTGTTATCTCTGCAAAGACTTCTTGATGAAGTCCCCACTTTCCTGGATGGAGATCGTGTCTGCTGAGGAAGCCTGCTTCCCAGTTGTCCACTTCCGGAATGAATACCGCTGACAGAGCGCTTACGTGATTTTCTTCCCAGCGCAGAATCCTGGTGGCTTCCGGCATTGCCACTCTGCTCCTTGTCCCGCCTTGTCGTCTTACATGAGCCACGGCTGTGACGTTGTATGATTGAATCAGAACCGGTAGGTCGCGAAGAAGATTCTCCGCTTGTCGTAGGCCGTTGTATATGGCCCTTAATTCCAGTATGTTGATGTGTAGACAAGCCTCCTGGCTTGACCACAGTCCCTGAAAATTCCTTCCTTGTGTGACTGCTCCCCATCCTCGGAGGCTCGCGTCTGTGGTTATTAGAACCCAGTCTTGAATGCAGAATCGGCGACCCTCTAGAAGGTGAGCACTCTGCAGCCACCACAGGAGAGACACCCTGGCCCTGGGGGACAGGCTTATCTTCTGATGTATTTGTAGATGGGACCCAGACCACTTGTCCAGAAGGTCCCACTGAAATGTCCTCGTATGAAACCTGCCGAAGGGGATGGCCTCGTAGGCTGCCACAATTTTTCCCAGAACTCGAGTGCATTGATGAACCGACACTCTTTTTGGTTTTAGCAGGTCTCTGACCATGTTCTGGAGGTCCTGGGCTTTTTCCATTGGGAGAAAAACCCTCTTCTGTTCCGTGTCCAGAATCATGCCTAGGAATGATAGCCGCGTCGTTGGAATCAATTGCGACTTTGGCAGATTTAGAATCCAACCGTGCTGTTGTAGCACTCTCAGGGAGAGTGACACGCTTTTCAGCAATTGATCTCTCGATCTCGCTTTTATCAGGAGATCGTCCAAGTACGGGATAATTGTGACTCCCTGCCTGCGCAGGAGCACCATCATCTCCGCCATCACCTTGGTGAAAATCTTCGGGGCCGTGGAAAGCCCAAACGGCAACGTCTGAAACTGGTAATGACAGTCCTGTACAGCGAATCTCAGGTACGCCTGATGAGGATATATGAAGGTATGCATCCTTTATGTCGAGTGACACCATTAAATTCCCTCCCTTCCAGACTGGAGATCACAGCCCGGAGCGATTCCATCTTGAATTTGAACTTTTTCAAGTACAGGTTTAGAGATTTTAGATTTAAAATGGGTCTGACCGAACTATCCGGCTTCGGGACCACGAACAGGGTCGAATAGTACCCTTTCCCCTGTTGGACTAGGGGAACCTTGACAATTGCTTGCTGTTGACACAGCTTTTGAATTGCAGCTAACACTACTTCCCTCTCTCTGGAGAAGAAGCTGGCAAGGCAGACTTGAAAAATTGGCGAGGGGGCACCTCTTCGAATTCCAGTTTGTAGCCTTGGGATACAATATCCATCGCCCAAGGATCCACGTCTGACAGAACCCAGACCTGGCTGAATAATCGAAGACGTGCCCCCACCGGTGCGGACTCCCACAGTGGAGCCCTAGCGTCATGCGGTGGACTTAGTAGAAGCCGGGGAGGACTTCTGCTCCTGGGAAGTAGCCGGAGCAGGTGCTCTCTTCCCTCTACCCTTACCTCTGGCGAGGAAAGATGAGCCCCGACCTCTTCTGGACTTATGCGACCGAAAGGACTGCATCTGATATTGTGGAGTTTTCTTTTGCTGTGGGGGAACAAAAGGCAAAAAGGTAGATTTACCCGCGGTAGCTGTGGCAACCAGGTCCGCGAGACCTTCCCCAAATAAAACTTCACCTTTGTATGGCAAAACCTCCATATGCTTCTTTGAGTCGGCATCACCCATACATTGGCGGGTCCACAGGGCTCGCCTAGCAGAAATCGCCATGGCGTTGGCTCTCGAATCTAGTAGCCCAATGTCTCTTTGAGCGTCCTTCATATACAAGACTGCGTCTTTAATGTGACCTAAGGTCAATAAAATGGTATCCCTGTCTAGGGTATCAAGGTCAGCTGACAAGGTATCTGTCCAAGCTGCAACTCGCTACACACCCATGCCGATGCACTTGCCAGTCTGAGTAAAGTACCCGTATGCGCATAAATAGATTTTAAAGTAGTTTCCTGTCTGCGATCAGCAGGATCCTTGAGGGCTGCCGTGTCTGGAGACGGTAGCGCCACCTTCTTGGACAGGCGCGTTAAAGCCTTGTCCACCCTGGGTGAGGATTCCCAACGTACCCTGTCCTGTGCAGGGAAAGGATATGCCATAAGAATCCTCTTGGGAATCTGCAGTTTTTTGTCTGGAGTTTCCCAAGCTTTTTCAAATAATTCGTTCAGCTCATGAGATGGGGGAACAGTTACCTCAGGTTTCTTTTCCTTATACATGCGCACCCTCGTGTCAGGGACAGAGGGGTCATCTGTGATATGCAAAACATCTTTTATTGCCATAATCATATAATGAATACTTTTGGCCACCCTTGGGTGTAACCTCGCATCATCATAGTCGACACTGGAGTCAGAATCCGTGTCGGTATCAGTGTCTGCTATTTGGGATAGGGGACGTTTTTGAGACCCAGAAGGGCCCAGTGACCCAGTCAAAGCCGTGGATTGACTCCCTGCTTTTTCCCTGTTCTCTGCTTTGTCCAATCTCTTATGTAATAAGGTCACATTTGCATTCAAAACATTCCACATGTCCATTCAATCACGAGTCGGCGTTGCCGACGGAGACACCACAATCATCTGCTCCACCTCCTCCTTAGCTGAGCCTTCCGCATCAGACATGCCGACACTCGTACCGACACCCCCACACACACAGGGATATAGTTATAAAAGAGGACAGTTCCCCAATAAGGCCCTTTGGAAAGACAGAGAGAGAGTATGCCAGCACACACCCAGCGCCAACTGACACTGGAAAAATAAGATTTTACTTACCGATAAATCTATTTCTCGGAGTCCGTAG
This sequence comes from Pseudophryne corroboree, assembly GCF_028390025.1. Classification (NCBI taxonomy): domain Eukaryota; kingdom Metazoa; phylum Chordata; class Amphibia; order Anura; family Myobatrachidae; genus Pseudophryne; species Pseudophryne corroboree. Next base: position 245,896,685 of record NC_086445.1, on the reverse strand, counting down.
TGGATGCTGGGGTTCCTGAAAGGACCATGGGGAATAGCGGCTCCGCAGGAGACAGGGCACAAAAAGTAAAGCTTTTCCAGATCAGGTGGTGTGCACTGGCTCCTCCCCCTATGACCCTCCTCCAGACTCCAGTTAGGTACTGTGCCCGGACGAGCGTACACAATAAGGGAGGATTTTGAATCCCGGGTAAGACTCATACCAGCCACACCAATCACACCGTACAACCTGTGATCTAAACCCAGTTAACAGTATGATAACAGCGGAGCCTCTGAAAGATGGCTTCCTTCAACAATAACCCGAATTAGTTAACAATAACTATGTACAAATTATGCAGATAATAAGAATTTACTTACCGATAATTCTATTTCTCGGAGTCCGTAGTGGATGCTGGGGTTCCTGAAAGGACCATGGGGAATAGCGGCTCCGCAGGAGACAGGGCACAAAAGTAAAGCTTTTACAGGTCAGGTGGTGTGTACTGGCTCCTCCCCCTATGACCCTCCTCCAGACTCCAGTTAGGTACTGTGCCCGGACGAGCGTACACAATAAGGGAGGATTTTGAATCCCGGGTAAGACTCATACCAGCCACACCAATCACACCGTACAACTTGTGATCTAAACCCAGTTAACAGTATGATAACAGAGGAGCCTCTGAAAGATGGCTTCCTAAACAATAACCCGAATTAGTTAACAATAACTATGTACAAGTATTGCAGATAATCCGCACTTGGGATGGGCGCCCAGCATCCACTACGGACTCCGAGAAATAGAATTATCGGTAAGTAAATTCTTATTTTCTCTATCGTCCTAAGTGGATGCTGGGGTTCCTGAAAGGACCATGGGGATTATACCAAAGCTCCCAAACGGGCGGGAGAGTGCGGATGACTCTGCAGCACCGAATGAGAGAACTCCAGGTCCTCCTTTGCCAGGGTATCAAATTTGTAAAAATTTACAAACGTGTTCTCCCCTGACCACGTAGCTGCTCGGCAGAGTTGTAATGCCGAGACCCCTCGGGCAGCCGCCCAAGATGAGCCCACCTTCCTTGCGGAATGGGCCTTAACAGATTTAGGCTGTGGCAGGCCTGCCACAGAATGTACAAGTTGAATTTTGTTACAAATCCAACGAGCAATCGACTGCTTAGAAGCAGGTGCACCCAACTTGTTGGGTGCATACAGTATAAACAGCGAGTCAGATTTTCTGACTCCAGCCGTCCTTTAAATGTATATTTTTTTAGGCTCTGACAACGTCCAACAACTTGGAGTCCTTCAAGTCGTCTGTAGCCGCAGGCACTACAATAGGCTGGTTCAGGTGAAACGCTGATACCACCTTAGGGAGAAAATGCGGACGCGTCCGCAGCTCTGTCCTATGTCGAATGGAAAATTAAATAAGGGCTTTTATAAGACAAAGCCGCCAGTTCAGATACTCTCCCGGCCGAAGCCAGGGCCAGTAACATAGTCACTTTCCATGTGAAATATTTCAAATCCACATTCTTTAGTGGTTCAAACCAATTGGATTTGAGGAAATCTAAAACTACATTTAGATCCCACGGTGCCACCTTAGGCACCACAGGAGGCTGTATATGCAGTACTCCTTTGATAAAAATCTGGACCTCAGGGACTGAGGCCAATTCTTTTTGGAAGAATATTGATAGGGCCGAAATTTGAACCTTAATAGATCCCAATTTGAGACCCATAGACAATCCTGATTGCAGGAAATGTAGGAAAACGACCCAGTTGAAATTCCTCCATCGGAGCACTCCGCTGCTCGCACCACGCAACATATTTTCGCCAAATACGGCGATAATGCTTCGCGGTGACTTCCTTCCTTGCCTTTATCAAGGTAGGAATGACTTCTTTTGGAATGCCTTTTCCTTTTAGGATCTGGCATTCAAACGCCATGCCGTCAAACGCAGCCGCGGTAAGTCTTGAAAAAGACAAGGACCCTGCTGAAGCAGGTCCCTTCTCAGAAGTAGAGGCCACGGATCGTCCGTGACCATCTCTTGAAGTTCCGGGTACCAAGTCCTTCTTGGCCAATCCGGAGCCACTAGTCTTACTCCTCTTTGCCGTATAATCCTCAAAACCTTTGGTATGAGAGGCAGAGGAGGAAACACCTATACCGACTGGTACACCCAATGTGTTACCAGCGCGTCCACAGCTATTGCCTGCGGATCTCTTGACCTGGCGCAATACCTGTCCAGTGTCTTGTTGAGGCGAGACGCCATCATGTCCACCATTGGTTTTACCCAACGGTTGAATAGCATGTGGAAAACTTCTGGATGAAGTCCCCACTCTCCCGGGTGAAGGTCGTGTCTGCTGAGGAAGTCTGCTTCCCAGTTGTCCACGCCCGGGATGAATACTGCTGACAGTGCTATCACGTGATTCTCCGCCCAGCGAAGGATCCTGGCAGCTTCTGCCATTGCCCTCCTGCTTCTTGTGCCGCCCTGTCTGTTTACATGGGCGACTGCCGTGATGTTGTCCGACTGGATCAACACCGGTCTTCCTTGAAGCAGAGGTTTCGCCTGGCTTAGAGCATTGTAGATTGCTCTTAGTTCCAGAATGCTTATGTGAAGAGACGTTTTCAGGCTCGACCACACTCCCTGGAAATTTCTTCCCTGTGTGACTGCTCCCCAGCCTCTCAGGCTGGCATCCGTGGTCACCAGGATCCAATCCTGCATGCCGAATCTGCGGCCCTCCAATAGATGAGCCTCCTGCAACCACCACAGAAGGGATACCCTTGTCCTCGGCGACAGGGTTATCCGCAGGTGCATCTGAAGATGCGACCCTGACCATTTGTCCAACAGATCCCTTTGTTGGGGAGTGACTTGAGGTAGAAAGGTGGATTTCCCGGCCGTAGCCGTGGCCACCAAATCCGATAGACCGACCCCAAATAACTACTCTACGCATCGCCTGTCCACTGTCGTGTCCATAAAGCTCTTCTGGCCGAAATGGACATAGCACTTACCCGTGATGCCAGTGTGCAGATATCTCTCTGTGCATCACGCATATAAAGAAATGCATCCTTTATTTGTTCTAACGACAGTAAAATATTGTCCCTGTCCAGGGTATCAATATTTTCGATCAGGGACTCTGACCAAACTACCCCAGCACTGCACATCCAGGCAGTCGCAATATCTGGTCGTAGTATAACACCTGCATGTGTGTATATACCTTTTTGGATATTTTCCATCCTCCTATCTGATGGATCTTTAAGTGCGGCCGTCTCAGGAGAGGGTAACGCCACTTGTTTTGATAAGCGTGTTAGCGCTTTGTCCACCCTAGGAGGTGTTTCCCAGCGCTCCCTAACCTCTGGCGGGAAAGGGTATAAAGCCAATAACTTCTTTGAAATTAGCAGTTTTTTTATCGGGGCACCCCACGCTTCATCACACACGTCATTTAATTCTTCTGATTCGGTAAAAACTACTGGTAGTTTTTTCACACCCCACATAATACCCTGTTTAGTGGTACCTGTAGTATCAGCTAAAAGCAACATCTCCTTTATTGCCAAAATCATATAACGTGTGGCCCTACTGGAAAATACGGTTAATTCGTCACCTTCACCACCGGAATCAGTGCCTGTGTCTGGGTCTGTGTCGACCGACTGAGGCAAGGGGCGTTTTACAGCCCCTGACGGTATTTGAGGCGCCTGGACAGGCACTAATTGAGTGTCCGGCCACCTCATGTCGGCAAACGACTGCTTAAGCGAGTTGACGCTATCCCGTAATTCCACAAATAAAGGCATCCATTCTGGTGTCGACCCCCTAGGAGGTGACATCCTCATATTTGGCAATTGCTCCGCCTCCACACCAATAACGTCCTCATACATGTCGACACACACGTACCGACACACAGCAGACACACAGGGAATGCTCTATACGAAGACAGGACCCACTAGCCCTTTGGGGAGACAGAGGGAGAGTCTGCCAGCACACACCAAAAAGCGCTATATATGACAGGGATAGCCTTATGATTAAGTGCTCCCTTATAGCTGCTTTTATATTAATATATTGCCATTTATTTTGCCCCCCCTCTCTGTTATACCCTGTTTCTGTAGTGCAGTGCAGGGGAGAGACCTGGGAGCCTTCCTGACCAGCGGAGCTGTGACAGAAAATGGCGCCGTGTGCTGAGGAGATAGGCCCCGCCCCTTTTTCGGCGGGCTCGTCTCCCGCTATTTAGTACATTTAGGCAGGGGTAAATATCTCCATATAGCCTCTGGGGCTATATGTGAGGTATTTTTAGCCTTTTTAAAGGTTTTCATTTGCCTCCCAGGGCGCCCCCCCCCAGCGCCCTGCACCCTCAGTGACTGCCGTGTGAAGTGTGCTGAGAGGAAAATGGCGCACAGCTGCAGTGCTGTGCGCTACCTTAAGAAGACTGCAGGAGTCTTCAGCCGCCGATTCTGGACCTCTTCTTGCTTCAGCATCTGTGAGGGGGCCGGCGGCGTGGCTCCGGTGACCATCCAGGCTGTACCTGTGATCGTCCCTCTGGAGCTTCATGTCCAGTAGCCAAGAAGCCAATCCATCCTGCACGCAGGTGAGTTCACTTCTTCTCCCCTCTGTCCCTCGTTGCAGTGATCCTGTTGCCAGCAGGAATCACTGTAAAATAAAAAACCTAAGCTAAACTCTCTAAGCAGCTCTTTATGAGAGCCACCTAGAATTGCACCCTTCTCGTCCGGGCACAAAAATCTAACAGGAGGAGGGTCATAGGGGGAGGAGCCAGTACACACCACCTGACCTGTAAAAGCTTTACTTTTGTGCCCTGTCTCCTGCGGAGCCGCTATTCCCCATGGTCCTTTCAGGAACCCCAGCATCCACTTAGGACGATAGAGAAAATCCGCACTTGGGATGGGCGCCCAGCATCCACTACGGACTCCGAGAAATAGATTTATCGGTAAGTAAAATCTTATTTTCTCTATCGTCCTAGTGGATGCTGGGGTTCCTGAAAGGACCATGGGGATTATACCAAAGCTCCCAAACGGGCGGGAGAGTGCGGATGACTCTGCAGCACCGAATGAGAGAACTCCAGGTCCTCCTTAGCCAGAGTATCAAATTTGTAAAATTTTACAAACGTGTTCTCCCCTGACCACGTAGCTGCTCGGCAAAGTTGTAATGCCGAGACCCCTCGGGCAGCCGCCCAAGATGAGCCCACCTTCCTTGTGGAGTGGGCCTTTACAGATTTAGGCTGTGGCAGGCCTGCCACAGAATGTGCAAGTTGGATTGTGCTACAGATCCAACGAGCAATCGTCTGCTTAGACGCAGGAGCACCCATCTTGTTGGGTGCATACAATATAAACAACGAGTCAGATTTTCTGACTCCAGCTGTCCTTGCAATATATATTTTTAATGCTCTGACAACGTCCAGTAACTTGGAGTCCTCCAAGTCACTTGTAGCCGCAGGCACTACAATAGGCTGGTTCAGATGAAATGCTGACACCACCTTAGGGAGAAAATGCGGACGAGTCCGCAGTTCTGCCCTGTCCGAATGGAAAATCAGATATGGGCTTTTGTAAGATAAAGCTGCCAATTCTGATACTCTCCTGGCAGAAGCCAGGGCTAGAAGCATGGTCACTTTCCAAGTGAGATATTTCAAATCCACCTTATTTAGTGGTTCAAACCAATGAGATTTTAGAAAGTCCAAAACCACATTGAGATCCCACGGTGCCACTGGAGGCACCACAGGAGGCTGTATATGCAGCACTCCCTTAACAAAGGTCTGGACTTCAGGGACTGAAGCCAATTCTTTTTGAAAGAAAATCGACAGGGCCGAAATTTGAACCTTAATAGATCCCAATTTGAGACCCATAGACAATCCTGATTGCAGGAAATGTAGGAATCGACCCAGTTGAAATTCCTCCGTCGGAGCACTCCGATCTTCGCACCACGCAACATATTTTCGCCAAATTCGGTGATAATGTTGCACGGTTACTTCCTTCCTTGCTTTAATCAAAGTAGGAATGACTTCTTCCGGCATGCCTTTTTCCTTTAGGATCCGGCGTTCAACCGCCATGCCGTCAAACGCAGCCGCGGTAAGTCTTGAAACAGACAGGGACCCTGCTGAAGCAAGTCCCTCCTTAGAGGTAGAGGCCACGGATCTTCCGTGATCATCTCTTGAAGTTCCGGGTACCAAGTCCTTCTTGGCCAATCCGGAACCACTAGTATCGTTCTTACGCCTCTTTGCCGTATAATTCTCAATACTTTTGGTATGAGAGGCAGAGGAGGAAACACATACACCGACTGGTACACCCAAGGCGTTACCAGCGCGTCCACAGCTATTGCCTGCGGATCTCTTGACCTGGCGCAATACCTGTCCAGTTTTTTGTTGAGGCGAGACGCCATCATGTCCACCATTGGTCTTTCCCAACGGGTTACCAGCATGTGGAAGACTTCTGGATGAAGTCCCCACTCTCCCGGGTGAAGATCGTGTCTGCTGAGGAAGTCTGCTTCCCAGTTGTCCACTCCCGGGATGAACACTGCTGACAGTGCTATCACATGATTCTCTGCCCAGCGAAGAATCCTTGCAGCTTCTGCCATTGCACTCCTGCTTCTTGTGCCGCCCTGTCTGTTCACATGGGCGACTGCCGTGATGTTGTCCGACTGGATCAACACCGGTTTTCCCTGAAGCAGAGGTTCTGCCTGGCTTAGAGCATTGTATATTGCTCTTAGCTCCAGAATGTTTATGTGAAGAGACGTTTCCAGGCTCGTCCATACTCCCTGGAAGTTTCTTCCTTGTGTGACTGCTCCCCAGCCTCTCAGGCTGGCGTCCGTGGTCACCAGGATCCAATCCTGTATGCCGAATCTGCGGCCCTCCAATAGATGAGGACTCTGCAACCACCACAGAAGAGACACCCTTGTCCTTGGAGACAGGGTTATCCGTAGGTGCATCTGAAGATGCGACCCTGACCATTTGTCCAACAGATCCCTTTGGAAAATTCTTGCGTGGAATCTGCCGAATGGAATTGCTTCGTAAGAAGCCACCATTTTTCCCAGGACTCTTGTGCATTGATGTACAGACACCTTTCCTGGTTTTAGGAGGTTCCTGACAAGCTCGGATAACTCCTTGGCTTTTTCTTCCGGGAGAAAAACCTTTTTCTGAACCGTGTCCAGAATCATCCCTAGGAACAGCAGGCGAGTTGTCGGCATTAACTGGGATTTTGGAATATTCAGAATCCACCCGTGCTGTTTTAGCACTTCTTGAGACAGTGCTAATCCCATCTCTAGCTGTTCTCTGGACCTTGCCCTTATTAGGAGATCGTCCAAGTATGGGATAATTAATATGCCTTTTCTTCGAAGAAGAATCATCATCTCGGCCATTACCTTTGTAAAGACCCGAGGTGCCGTGGACAATCCGAACGGCAGCCTCTGAAACTGATAGTGACAGTTTTGTACAACGAACCTGAGGTACCCCTGGTGTGAGGGGTAAATTGGAACGTGGAGATACGCATCCTTGATGTCCAAGGATACCATAAAGTCCCCCTCTTCCAGGTTCGCTATCACTGCTCTGAGTGACTCCATCTTGAACTTGAACTTCTTTATGTACAGGTTCAAGGACTTCAGATTTAGAATAGGCCTTACCGAGCCATCCGGCTTCGGTACCACAAAAAGAGTGGAATAATACCCCTTCCCTTGTTGTAGAAGAGGTACCTTGACTATCACCTGCTGAGAGTACAGCTTGTGAATGGCTTCCAAAACCGTCTCCCTTTCGGAGGGGGACGTTGGTAAAGCAGACTTCAGGAAACGGCGAGGTGGATCAGTCTCTAATTCCAACCTGTACCCTTGAGATATTATCTGCAGGATCCAGGGATCTACCTGCGAGTGAGCCCACTGCGCGCTGTAATTTTTGAGACGACCGCCCACCGTCCCCGAGTCTGCTTGAGAAGCCCCAGCGTCATGCTGAGGCTTTTGTAGAAGCCGGGGAGGGCTTCTGTTCCTGGGAAGGAGCTGCGTGTTGCTGTCTCTTCCCTCGACCTCTGCCTCGTGGCAGATATGAATAGCCCTTTGCTCTCTTATTTTTAAAGGAACGAAAGGGCTGCGGTTGAAAAGTCGGTGCCTTTTTCTGTTGGGGAGTGACTTGAGGTAGAAAAGTGGATTTCCCGGCTGTAGCCGTGGCCACCAAATCTGATAGACCGACTCCAAATAACTCCTCCCCTTTATACGGCAAAACTTCCATATGCCGTTTTGAATCAACATCGCCTGTCCACTGTCGCGTCCATAAAGCTCTTCTGGCCGAAATGGACATAGCACTTACCCGTGATGCCAGTGTGCAGATATCCCTCTGTGCATCACGCATATAAAGAAATGCATCCTTTATTGTTCTAACGACAGTAAAATATTGTCCCTGTCCAGGGTATCAATATTTTCAATCAGGGACTCTGACCAAACTACCCCAGCACTGCACATCCAGGCAGTCGCTACAGCTGGTCGTAGTATAACACCTGCATGTGTGTATATACTTTTTTGGATATTTTCCATCCTCCTATCTGATGGATCTTTAAGTGCGGCCGTCTCAGGAGAGGGTAACGCCACTTGTTTAGATAAGCGTGTTAGCGCCTTGTCCACCCTAGGAGGTGTTTCCCAGCGCTCCCTAACCTCTGGCGGGAAAGGGTATAATGCCAATAATTTCTTTGAAATTATCAGCTTTTTATCAGGGGCAACCCACGCTTCATTACACACGTCATTTAATTCTTCTGATTCAGGAAAAACTATAGGTAGTTTTTTTCACACCCCACATAATACCCTGTTTAGTGGTACCTGTAGTATCAGCTAAATGTAACGCCTCCTTCATTGCCAAAATCATAACGTGTGGCCCTACTGGAAAATACGGTTGATTCGTCACCGTCACCACTGGAGTCAGTGCCTGTGTCTGGGTCTGTGTCGACCGACTGAGGCAAAGGGCGTTTCACAGCCCCTGACGGTGTTTGAGTCGCCTGGACAGGCACTAATTGATTGTCCGGCCGCCTCATGTCGTCAAACGACTGCTTTAGCGTGTTGACACTATCCCGTAGTTCCATAAATAAAGGCATCCATTCTGGTGTCGACTCCCTAGGGGGTGACATCCTCATATTTGGCAATTGCTCCGCCTCCACACCAATATCGTCCCCATACATGTCGACACACACGTACCGACACACAGCAGACACACAGGGAATGCTCCTAACGAAGACAGGACCCACTAGCCCTTTGGGGAGACAGAGGGAGAGTTTGCCAGCACACACCAAAAGCGCTATATATATATCAGGGATAGCCTTATAATAAGTGCTCCCTTATAGCTGCTTTGTTATATCAAAATATCGCCATAAATTTGCCCCCCCCTCTCTGTTTTACCCTGTTTCTGTAGTGCAGTGCAGGGGAGAGACTTGGGAGCCGTCCTGACCAGCGGAGCTGTGAGAGGAAATGGCGCCGTGTGCTGAGGAGATAGGCCCCGCCCCTTTTCCGGCGGGCTCGTCTCCCGCTATTTAGAGAAATCAGGCAGGGGTTAAATATCTCCATATAGCCTCTGGGGGCTATATGTGAGGTATTTTTAGCCTTTATATAGGTTACATTTGCCTCCCAGGGCGCCCCCCCCCAGCGCCCTGCACCCTCAGTGACCGCGTGTGAAGTGTGCTGAGAGGAAAATGGCGCACAGCTGCAGTGCTGTGCGCTACCTTTAGAAGACTGCAGGAGTCTTCAGCCGCCGATTCTGGACCTCTTCTGACTTCAGCATCTGCAAGGGGGCCGGCGGCGCGGCTCCGGTGACCATCCAGGCTGTACCTGTGATCGTCCCTCTGGAGCTTGATGTCCAGTAGCCAAGAAGCCAATCCATCCTGCACGCAGGTGAGTTGTTTCTAAGCAGCTCTTTAGGAGAGCCACCTAGATTGCACCCTTCTCGGCCGGGCACAAAAATCTAACTGGAGTCTGGAGGAGGGTCATAGGGGGAGGAGCCAGTGCACACCACCTGATCTGGAAAAGCTTTACTTTTTGTGCCCCGTCTCCTGCGGAGCCGCTATTCCCCATGGTCCTTTCAGGAACCCCAGCATCCACTAGGACGATAGAGAAATAATGTCCCAGATAATAGCGCTTTTATATTAAATTACTGTGTAATACACTCACTGCGCCTTACAAGTGCCCCCTCCTCTTTTCAACCCTGTGTCACAGTGTTCAGCAGGGGAGAGACCGGGGAGCCAGCTTCTCTGCAGATCTCTGTGGAGAAAATGGCGCTGGTTAGTGCTGAGGGACCAAGCTCCGCCCCCTCCGGCGGCTGGCCTCGGTCCCGCTCAAAGTATCACAAAACTGGCGGGGGATTTATAGAATTGCTGCCTCCGCAGACTCTAATCTCATTAACGCCAGATTTAGAGGTGTTTATTGCTGCCCAGGGCGCCCCCCCTGCGCCCTGCACCCATCAGTGCCTGCTAGTGTGTGTACTGTGTGGGAGCAATGGCGCGCAGCGTTACCGCTGCACGCTTACCTCAGGGAAGATCTGAAGTCTTCTGCCGCATATGAAGTCTTCTTTTCTTCTTATACTCACCCGGCTTCTATCTTCCGGCTCTGCGAGGAGGACTGCGGCGCAGCTCTGGGACGAACAGCAAGGGGAGACCTGCGTTCAGACTCCCTCTGGAGCTAATGGTGTCCAGTAGCCTAAGAAGCAGAGCCTATTACTTAAGTAGGTCTGCTTCTCTCTCCTCAGTCCCACGATGCAGGGAGCCTGTTACCAGCAGTGCTCCCTAAAAATAAAAAAAACCTAACAAAATTCTTTTTCAGAGAAACTCAGGAGAGCTCCCCTGTAATGCACCCAATCTCCTCTGGGCACAGGATCTGAGGTCTGGCGGAGGGGCATAGAGGGAGGAGCCAGTGCACACCCATACTAAATGTTCTTTATAGTGCCCATGTCTCCTGCAGAGCCTGTCTATACCCCATGGTCCTTGTCCCCAGCATCCTCTAGGACGTAAGAGGGGGGGGGAAAACACACCCTGACTCAGTGTACTACATGGGGTAAAGGGAAAAGATGAGGCAACGAAGGACAGCTGGAGGAGTCTCACCTCGTGTGTGTACGTTCGCACTGGCACACCAAATGCTCGTGCCAGTCCGAAGTCTGCAAGCTTGATTGCTCCATCTGCATTGATAAGCAAGTTCTGAGGCTTCAGGTCACGATGCAAGACCCGATGTGAATGGCAGAATGCTAATCCTTGCAACAGCTGGAACAAGTAACTCTGAAAACACGGAAAGAAAAGAAAGAAAAAGTGTTCACAAGAAGCTCAAACAATGCTGCAACTATACAATGCTGTTTATGGTGTAAAGTAACTAATTGAGAAAGCAGTACCCTTAAACCAGATGGAAGCACAACTACAATGAAGAGCATTATAATTTACAAGATATATTTATAGACAAAAACAGATCAGCTAAGCCACTGAAATATTTTAAATGGATAAAATGCATATATGTTTTTTAAATGATTGCTCTAGGTCACCAATTAATTCGTAGATTATATAGGTATATATTTCCTCAATTTCAAGTCATGACTAAAGTTGATAACAAACGTTGATCCTGGCATGAGTGTTAAACAATGAAATCTGACACAGTTTAACTGATGCAGACATTATTAAGCAAATGAGGATTTAAAGTTGTAGGTATTTACATACAGTAAGTACAGCAGCAAATATCTTCATGGTAAGAAGGTGATATGTGGTTTAAAACAAAACTGATAATATAAAAACTAACTTTAACGAGAACCAGTGGGATCCCTGTAATATTGGAACTGTCCATAAATTTCTTCAAGTCTCGGTTGAGGAACTCAAAGACAAGGTATAGTTTGTTTTCTGTGTGAATGACGTCCAATAGCCTAGTAATAGCAGAAACATATGAAGAAAGAGGATGTTAAAATAGAGCTGAATAAGAAAACATTTACAAGGCTTAATTTAATGATGGCTTAACAGGAGGAGTGGGATGATGCCACAGTGCACAGGACATAATTTTAGACATTTGATGAAACGAGTCAAAAAGACATTGCAATTGCCAATATTTATTCACAACCTATCAAATAAATACACAGATGGAGCCACGCTAATTCATGGCTCTAACTGTGCCGGGGCTTGCCTGCCCAGGCGCGACTATTACAGAATCTGGGAAGCACGCTCACCATTCACTGCAATGGAAGCTTCTCGGCACTCCCGTAGCGTGGCTAGGCGCCGGATCGCCTAGCCGCGCCGGGAGTGTACGTTTGCAATGGAGCCGCATTAGATGAAGCTCCATCCGTATATACACACACACACACACACACACACACACACACAATACTGTTTTAGGCATGTGTGGAAAAAATAAGAATTTACTTACCGATAATTCTATTTCTCGTAGTTCGTAGTGGATGCTGGGGACTCCGTCAGGACCATGGGGAATAGCGGCTCCGCAGGAGACAGGGCACAAAAAGTAAGCTTTTAGGATCACATGGTGTGTACTGGCTCCTCCCCCTATGACCCTCCTCCAAGCCTCAGTTAGGTACTGTGCCCGGACGAGCGTACACAATAAGGAAGGATATTGAACCCCGGGTAAGACTCATACCAGCCACACCAATCACACCGTATAACTTGTGATCTGAACCCAGTTAACAGTATGACAAACGTAGGAGCCTCTGAACAGACGGCTCACAACAAATAACAACCCGATTTTTTTGTAACAATAACTATGTACAAGTATTGCAGACAATCCGCACTTGGGATGGGCGCCCAGCATCCACTACGGACTACGAGAAATAGAATTATCGGTAAGTAAATTCTTATTTTCTCTAACGTCCTAAGTGGATGCTGGGGACTCCGTCAGGACCATGGGGATTATACCAAAGCTCCCAAACGGGCGGGAGAGTGCGGATGACTCTGCAGCACCGAATGAGAGAACTCAAGGTCCTCCTCAGCCAGGGTATCAAATTTGTAGAATTTTGCAAACGTGTTTGCCCCTGACCAAGTAGCAGCTCGGCAGAGTTGTAATGCCGAGACTCCCCGGGCAGCCGCCCAGGATGAGCCCACTTTCCTTGTGGAATGGGCCTTGACAGATTTAGGTTGTGGCAAGCCTGCCACAGAATGTGCAAGTTGAATTGTGCTACAAATCCAACGAGCAATCGTCTGCTTAGAAGCAGGAGCACCCATCTTGTTGGGTGCATACAATATAAGCAGTGAGTCAGACTTTCTGACTCCAGCCGTTCTTGAAATATATATTTTCAATGCCCGGACCACGTCCAACAACTTGGAATCCTCCAACTCGTTAGTAGCCGCAGGCACCACAATAGGCTGGTTCAGGTGAAACGCTGACACCACCTTAGGCAGAAAATGAGGACGCGTCCGCAGTTCTGCCCTGTCCGTATGGAAAATCAGATATGGGCTCTTATATGATAAAGCCGCCAATTCAGATACTCTCCTGGCTGAAGCCAGGGCCAGTAGCATGGTTACTTTCCATGTAAGATACTTCATCTCCACCGATTTGAGCGGCTCAAACCAATGGGATTTTAGAAAATCCAAGACTACGTTAAGATCCCACGGTGCCACTGGGGGCACAACCGGGGGCTGTATATGTAGTACTCCTTTTACAAAAGTCTGGACTTCAGGAACTGAAGCCAATTCTTTCTGGAAGAAAATCGACAGGGCCGAAATTTGAACCTTAATGGACCCCAATTTGAGGCCCATAGACAATCCTGTTTGCAGGAAATGTAGGAATCGACCCAGTTGAAATTCCTCCGTGGGGGCCTTCCTGGCCTCACACCACGCAACATATTTCCTCCAAATGCGGTAATAATGTTGTGCAGTCACCTCCTTCCTGGCCTTTACCAGTGTAGGAATGACCTCTTCCGGAATGCCTTTTTCCTTTAGAATTCGGCGTTCAACCGCCATGCCGTCAAACGCAGCCGCGGTAAGTCTTGGAATAGACACGGTCCCTGCTGAAGCAGGTCCCGTCTTAGAGGTAGAGGCCACGGATCCTCCGTGAGCATCTCTTGAAGTTCCGGGTACCAAGTTCTTCTTGGCCAATCCGGAGCCACTAGTATCGTTCTTACTCCCTTTTGCCGTATAATTCTCAGTACTTTTGGTATGAGAGGCAGAGGAGGGAACACATACACTGACTGGAACACCCACGGTGTTACCAGAGCGTCCACAGCTATTGCCTGAGGATCTCTTGACCTGGCGCAATACCTGTCCAGTTTTTTGTTGAGGCGGGACGCCATCATATCCACCATTGGTTTTTCCCAACGGTTCACAATCATGTGGAAGACTTCTGGATGAAGTCCCCACTCTCCCGGGTGTAGATCGTGTCTGCTGAGGAAGTCTGCTTCCCAGTTGTCCACTCCCGGAATGAATACTGCTGACAGTGCTATCACATGATCTTCCGCCCAGCGAAGAATCCTTGCAGCTTCTGCCATTGCTGTCCTGCTTCTTGTGCCGCCCTGTCTGTTTACGTGGGCGACTGCCGTGATGTTGTCCGACTGGATCAACACCAGCTGACCCTGAAGCAGGGGTTTTGCCAGACTTAGAGCATTGTAAATCGCTCTTAGCTCCAGTATATTTATGTGAAGAGACATCTCCAGGCTTGACCATACTCCCTGGAAGTTTCTTCCTTGTGTGACCGCTCCCCAGCCTCTCAGACTGGCATCCGTGGTCACCAGGACCCAGTCCTGTATGCCGAATCTGCGGCCCTCTAACAGATGAGCACTCTGCAACCACCACAGAAGAGACACCCTTGTCCGTGGCGATAAGGTTATCCGCTGATGCATCTGCAGATGCGATCCGGACCATTTGTCCAGCAGATCCCACTGAAAAGTTCGTGCGTGGAATCTGCCGAATGGAATCGCTTCGTAAGAAGCCACCATCTTTCCCAGGACTCTTGTGCATTGATGCACAGACACTGTCCCTGGTTTTAGGAGGTTCCTGACAAGTTCGGATAGCTCCCTGGCTTTCTCCTCCGGAAGAAACACCTTTTTCTGAACCGTGTCCAGAATCATTCCCAGGAACAGCAGACGTGTCGTCGGGGTCAACTGAGATTTTGGAAAATTCAGAATCCACCCGTGTTGTTGCAGCACTAGTTGGGTTAGTGCTACTCCGTCTTCCAGCTGTTCTCTGGATCTTGCCCTTATCAGGAGATCGTCCAAGTAAGGGATAATTAATACGCCTCTTCTTCGTAGAAGGATCATCATTTCGGCCATTACCTTGGTAAAGACCCGAGGTGCCGTGGACAATCCAAACGGCAGCGTCTGAAACTGATAATGACAGTTTTGCACCACGAACCTGAGGTACCCTTGATGTGAAGGGCAAATTGGGACATGCAGGTAAGCGTCCTTTATGTCCAGGGACACCATAAAGTCCCCTTCTTCCAGATTCGCTATCACTGCTCTGAGTGACTCCATCTTGAACTTGAATTTTTGTATGTACAGGTTCAAAGATTTGAGATTTAGAATAGGTCTTACCGAGCCGTCCGGCTTCGGTACCACAAATAGCGTGGAGTAATACCCCTTTCCCTGTTGTAGGAGGGGTACCTTGACTATCACCTGCTGAGCAAACAGCTTGTGAATGGCTTCCAATACCGTCGCCCTGTCTGAGGGAGACGTTGGCAAAGCAGACTTTAGGAACCGGCGAGGGGGAGACTTCTCGAATTCCAACCTGTAACCCTGAGATACTACCTGTAGAATCCAGGGGTCCACCTGTGAGCAAGCCCACTGTGCGCTGAAATTCTTGAGTCGACCCCCCACCGTTCCCGAGTCCGCTTGTAAGGCCCCAGCGTCATGCTGAGGGCTTTGCAGAACCCTGGGAGGGCTTCTGTTCCTGGGCAGGGGCTGCTTGCTGCCCTCTCTTACCCCTTCCTCTGCCCCGAGGCAGATATGACTGTCCTTTTGTCCGCTTGTTCTTATAGGAACGAAAGGACTGCGGCTGAAAAGACGGTGTCTTTTTCTGTTGGGAGGGGGTCTGAGGTAAAAAAGTGGATTTTCCGGCAGTTGCCGTAGCCACCAGATCCGATAGACCGACGCCAAATAATTCCTCCCCTTTATACGGCAATGCTTCCATATGTCGTTTGGAATCCGCATCACCTGACCACTGTCGCGTCCATAAACTCCTTCTGGCAGATATGGACATCGCATTTACTCTCGATGCCAGAGTGCAAATATCTCTCTGCGCATCTCGCATATAAAGGAAAGCATCCTTTAATTGCTCTATAGTCAATAAAATACTGTCCCTATCCAGGGTATCAATATTTTCAGTCAGGGAATCCAACCAGACGACCCCAGCACTGCACATCCAGGCTGAGGCGATGGCTGGTCGCAGTATAACACCAGTATGAGTGTATATACTTTTCAGGGTAGTTTCCAGCCTCCTATCAGCTGGATCCTTGAGGGCGGCCGTATCAGGAGACGGTAACGCCACTTGTTTTGATAAGCGTGTGAGCGCCTTATCCACCCTAGGGGGTGTTTCCCAGCGCGCCCTAACCTCTGGCGGGAAAGGGTATAATGCTAATAACTTTTTTGAAATTAGCATTTTTCTATCTGGGTTAACCCACGCTTCATCACATACATCATTTAATTCCTCCGATTCAGGAAAAACTACAGGTAGTTTTTTCACCCCCCACATAATACCCCTTTTTGTGGTACTTGTAGTATCAGAGATATGCAAAGCCTCCTTCATTGCCGTGATCATATAACGTGTGGCCCTACTTGAAAATACGTTTGTTTCATCACCGTCGACACTAGATTCAGTGTCTGTGTCTGGGTCTGTGTCGACCGACTGAGGTAAAGGGCGCTTTACAGCCCCTGACGGTGTCTGAGACGCCTGGGCAGGTACTAACTGGTTTGCCGGCCGTCTCATGTCGTCAACTGATTTTTGTAATGTGCTGACATTATCACGTAATTCCATAAACAAAGCCATCCATTCCGGTGTCGACTCCCTGGGGGGTGACATCACCATTATCGGCAATTGCTCTGCCTCCACGCCAACATCGTCCTCATACATGTCGACACACACGTACCGACACACATCAGACACACAGGGAATGCTCTTATCGAAGACAGGACCCCACTAGCCCTTTGGGGAGACAGAGGGAGAGTTTGCCAGCACACACCCAAGCGCTATAATATATATATGGGAACAACCCTATATAAGTGTTGTTCCTTATAGCCGCTTAAATATATAAAAATATCGCCAAAATATGCCCCCCCTCTCTGTTTTACCCTGTTTCTGTAGTGCAGTGCAGGGGAGAGTCCTGGGAGCCTTCCTCACAGCGGAGCTGAGCAGGAAAATGGCGCTGTGTGCTGAGGAGAATAAGCCCCGCCCCCTATTCCGGCGGGCTTTTCTCCCGGAGTTTTAGACATTTGGCATGGGTTAAATACATACATATAGCCTTAATGGCTATATGTGATGTATTCTTTTGCCATAAAAGGTATTATATATTGCTGCCCAGGGCGCCCCCAGCAGCGCCCTGCACCCTCCGTGACCGTCTGGTGTGAAGTGTGTGACAACAATGGCGCACAGCTGCAGTGCTGTGCGCTACCTTCATGAAGACTGAAGAGCCTTCTGCCGCCTGTTTCCGGACCTTCAATCTTCAGCATCTGTAAGGGGGGTCGGCGGCGCGGCTCCGGGACGAACCCCAGGGTGAGACCTGTGTTCCGACTCCATCTGGAGCTAATGGTGTCCAGTAGCCTAAGAATCCAATCCATCCTGCACGCAGGTGAGTTGAAATTCTCTCCCCTAAGTCCCTCGATGCAGTGAGCCTGTTGCCAGCAGGACTCACTGAAAATAAAAAACCTAAAAAACTTTTTCTAAGCAGCTCTTTAGGAGAGCCACCTAGATTGCACCCTGCTCGGACAGGCACAAAAACCTAACTGAGGCTTGGAGGAGGGTCATAGGGGGGAGGAGCCAGTACACACCATGTGATCCTAAAAGCTTACTTTTTGTGCCCTGTCTCCTGCGGAGCCGCTATTCCCCATGGTCCTGACGGAGTCCCCAGCATCCACTTAGGACGTTAGAGAAATAAGATTTTACTCACCGGTAAATCTATTTCTCGTAGTCCGTAGTGGATGCTGGGGACTCCGTAAGAACCATGGGGAATAGACGGGCTCCGCAGGAGACTGGGCATTTTAAGAAAGATTTAGTACTACTGGTGTGCACTGGCTCCTCCCTCTATGCCCCTCCTCCAGACCTCAGTTAAGGAAACTGTGCCCGGAATAGCTGACATTACAAGGAAAGGATTTTGGAATCCAGGCTAAGACTCATACCAGCCACACCAATCACACCGTATAACTTGTGATAACATACCCAGTTAACAGTATGAACAACAACAGAGCATCAAACAAACGGATGCCAACATAACATAACCCTTTATTAAGCAATAACTATATACAAGTATTGCAGAAGAAGTCCGTACTTGGGACGGGCGCCCAGCATCCACTACGGACTACGAGAAAAAGATTTACCGGTGAGTAAAATCTTATTTTCATTAACGTCCTAGTGGATGCTGGGGACTCCGTAAGGACCATGGGGATTATACCAAAGCTCCCAAACGGGCGGGAGAGTGCGGATGACTCTGCAGCACCGAATGGGCAAACACAAGGTCCTCCTCAGCCAGGGTATCAAACTTGTAGAATTTGCAAAGGTGTTTGAACCCGATCAAGTAGCTGCTCGGCAAAGCTGTAATGCCGAGACCCCTCGGACAGCCGCCCAAGAAGAGCCCACTTTCCTTGTGGAATGGGCTTTTACGGATTTTGGATGCGGCAATCCCGCCGCAGAATGAGCCTGCTGAATCGTGTTACAGATCCAGCAAGCAATAGTTTGCTTTGAAGCAGGGGCACCCAGCTTGTTGGATGCATACAGGATAAACAGCGAGTCAGTTTTCCTGACTCCAGCCGTTCTGGCCACATAAATCTTCAAAGCCCTGACTACATCAAGCAACTTGGAATCCTCCAAGTCACAAGTAGCCGCAGGCACTACAATAGGTTGGTTCAAATGAAAAGATGACACCACCTTTGGCAGAAATTGGGGACGAGTCCGTAATTCTGCCCTGTCCATATGGAAAACCAGATAGGGGCTTTTACATGACAAAGCCGCCAATTCTGACACACGCCTAGCCGAAGCTAAGGCCAATAGCATGACCACTTTCCACGTGAGACACTTTAGCTCCACGGTCTTAAGTGGCTCAAACCAGTGGGATTTCAGGAAACCCAACACCACGTTGAGATCCCAAGGTGCCACTGGTGGCACAAAAGGGGGCTGAATATGCAGCACTCCCTTCACAAACGTCTGAACCTCAGGAAGAGAAGCCAGTTCTTTTTGAAAGAAAATGGATAGGGCTGAAATCTGGACCTTTATGGACCCCAATTTCAAGCCAAAAGTCACTCCTGACTGTAGGAAGTGCAGGAACCGGTCCAGCTGGAATTCCTCTGTAGGGGCCTTCCTGGCCTCACACCAAGCAACATATTTTCGACATATATATGGTGATAGTGTTTTGCCGTCACGTCCTTCCTAGCCTTTATTAGCGTAGGAATAACTTCATCCGGAATGCCTTTTTCCGCTAGGATCCGGCGTTCAACCGCCATGCCGTCAAACGCAGCCGCGGTAAGTCTTGGAACAGACAGGGCCCCTGTTGCAACAGGTCCTGTCTGAGAGGCAGAGGCCATGGGTCCTCTGTGAGCATTTCTTGCAGATCCGGGTACCAAGTCCTTCTTGGCCAATCCGGAACAATGAGTATTGTTCTCACTCCTCTTTTTCTTACGATTCTCAGCACCTTGGGTATGAGAGGAAGAGGAGGAAATACATAGACCGACTGGAACACCCACGGTGTGACTAGTGCGTCCACAGGTATCGCCTGAGGGTCCCTTGACCTGGCGCAATACCTTTTTAGCTTTTTGTTGAGGCGGGATGCCATCATGTCCACCTGTGGCAGTTCCCATCGATATGTAATCTGCGTGAAGACTTCTTGATGAAGTCCCCACTCTCCCGGGTGGAGGTCGTGCCTGCTGAGGAAGTCTGCTTCCCAGTTGTCCACTCCCGGAATGAACACTGCTGACAGTGCTTGCACGTGATTCTCCGCCCAACGAAGAATCCTGGTGGCTTCCGCCATCGCCACCCTGCTTCTTGTGCCGCCCTGGCGGTTTACATGAGCCACCGCGGTGATGTTGTCTGACTGAATCAGCACCGGTTGGTTGCGAAGCAGAGGCTCCGCTTGACTCAGGGCGTTGTATATGGCCCTTAGTTCCAGGATATTGATGTGCAGACAAGCCTCCTGACTTGACCACAACCCTTGGAAGTTTCTTCCCTGAGTGACTGCCCCCCACCCTTGGAGGCTTGCATCCGTGGTCATCAGGACCCAGTCCTGTATGCCGAACCTGCGGCCCTCGAGAAGGTGAGCACTCTGCAGCCACCACAGAAGAGACACCCTGGCCCTGGGGGATAGGGTGATCAGCCGATGCATCTGAAGATGCGATCCGGACCACTTGTCCAACAGATCCCACTGAAAGATCCTCGCATGGAACCTGCCGAAGGGAATGGCTTCGTATGACGCCACCATCTTTCCCAGGACTCGCGTGCAGTGATGCACCGACACCTGTTTTGGTTTTAAGAGGTCTCTGACTAGAGTCACGAGCTCCTGAGCCTTCTCCGCCGGGAGAAACACCTTCTTCTGGTCCGTGTCCAGAATCATGCCCAGAAAGGGCAGACGCTTCGTAGGAATCAGCTGCGACTTTGGGATATTCAGAATCCAGCCGTGCTGTTGCAACACCTCCTGAGAGTGTGCTACGCTGATCAGCAACTGCTCTCTGGACCTCGCCTTTATGAGGAGATCGTCCAAGTATGGGATAATTGTGACTCCTTGCTTTCGAAGGAGCACCATCATTTCCGCCATTACCTTGGTAAATATTCTCGGTGCCGTGGACAGACCAAACGGCAACGTCTGGAATTGGTAATGACAGTCCTGTACCACAAATCTGAGGTACTCCTGATGAGGTGGATAAATGGGGACATGCAAGTAAGCATCCTTGATGTCCAGAGACACCATAAATTCCCCCTCTTCCAGGCTTGCAATCACCGCTCTGAGCGATTCCATTTTGAACTTGAATCTTTTAAGATAAATGTTCAGGGACTTTAAATTCAATATGGGTCTGACCGAACCGTCCGGTTTCGGTACCACAAACATTGTGGAATAGTAACCCCATCCCTGTTGAAGGAGGGGAACCTTTACCACCACCTGCTGGAGATATAACTTGTGAATTGCCGCTAACACTACCTCCCTTTCCATGGGGGAAGCTGGCAGGGCCGATTTGAGGTAACGGTGAGGGGGCATCACTTTGAATTCCAGCTTGTATCCCTGAGACACAATCTGTATGGCCCAGGGATCCACCTGTGAGCGAACCCACTGGTGGCTGAAATTTCGGAGACGCGCCCCCACCGCTCCCGGCTCCACCTGTGGAGCCCCAGCGTCATGTGGTGGATTTAGTGGAAGTCGGGGAGGACTTCTGTTCCTGGGAACTAGCTGTATGGTGCAGCTTCTTTCCTCTACCCCTGCCTCTGGCAAGAAAGGATGCACCTCTGACTTTGCTTTTTTGTGATCGAAAGGACTGCATTTGGTAATACGGTGCTTTCTTAGGTTGTGAGGGAACATATGGCAAAAAATTTGACTTCCCAGCCGTAGCTGTGGAAACTAGGTCCGAGAGACCGTCCCCAAACAATTCCTCACCCTTGTAAGGTAAAACCTCCATGTGCTTTTTAGAGTCGGCATCACCTGTCCATTGCCGAGTCCACAGGACCCTTCTGGCAGAAACAGACATTGCATTTATTCTAGAGCCCAGTAGGCAAATGTCCCTCTGGGCATCCCTCATATATAGGACAGCGTCTTTTATATGCCCCAGGGTTAGCAAAATAGTATCCTTGTCCAAGGTATCCAGTTCCTCAGACAGAGTATCTGTCCATGCTGCTACAGCACTACACATCCAGGCCGACGCAATTGCCGGCCTCAGTAGAGTACATGAATGTGTATAAACAGACTTCATGATACCTTCCTGCTTCCTATCCGCAGGATCCTTTAGGGAGGCCGTATCCTGTGACGGCAGGGCCACCTTCTTAGATAAGCGTGTCAAAGCTTTGTCTACCCTAGGGGAGGATTCCCAGCGCATCCTGTCCGTTGGCGGGAAAGGATACGCCATAAGTAACCTTTTGGAAATCAGCAGTTTCCTATCATGAGAATCCCACGCTTTTTCACATAACTCATTTAACTCATGTGAAGGGGGAAAAGTCACCTCTTGCTTTTTCTCCCCAAACATATAAACCCTCTTTGCTATAATCATGTAGCGGATGGCTTTAGCCATTTTAGGCTGCAATTTTGCATCATCGCCATCGACACTGGAGTCAGAATCCGTGTCGATATCTGTGTCAACAATTTGGGATAGTGGGCGCTTCTGAGACCCTGACGGCCTCTGCGCTGTAGGATCAGGCATGGGCTGAGACCCCGACTGTCCCAAGGCTTCAGCTATATCCAACCTTTTATGCAAGGAGTTTACATTATCATTTAACACCTTCCACATATCCATCCAATCAGGTGTCGGCGCCGTCGGCGGAGACACCTCATTCATCTGCACCTGCTCTGCCTCCACATAGCCCTCCTCGTCAAACATGTCGACACAAGCGTACCGACACACCACACACACAGGGGATGCTCTATATGAGGACAGGACCCCCACAAGGCCTTTTGGAGAGACAGAGAGAGAGTATGCCAGCACACACCCCAGCGCTATATAACCCAGGAATTACACAGTAACTTAGTGTTTACCCAGTAGCTGCTGTATATATGATTAATGCGCTAAATTTATGTGCCCCCCCTCTCTTTGTACCCTCTTTCTACCGTGAGTCTGCAGGGGAGAGCCTGGGGAGCTTCCTCTCAGCGGAGCTGTGGAGAGAAAATGGCGCTGGTGAGTGCTGAGGAAGAAGCCCCGCCCCCTCAGCGGCGGGCTTCTGTCCCGCGATTTGGTGTAAAAAATGGCGGGGGCTCATGCATATATACAGTGCCCAGCTGTATATATGCTGCTTTTGCCAGGAGGTACTCAATTGCTGCCCAGGGCGCCCCCCCCCCCCTGCACCCTACAGTGACCAGAGTGTGTGGGTTAGTGTGGGAGCAATGGCGCACAGGTGCAGTGCTGTGCGCTACCTCATACGAAGACAGGAGTCTTCTGCCGCCGATTTTGACGTCTTCTTGCTTCAACCCGCCGGCTTCTGTCTTCTGGCTCTGCGAGGGGGACGGCGGCGCGGCTCCGGGAACGGACGACCAAGGTTAAGTTCCTGTGTTCGATCCCTCTGGAGCTAATGGTGTCCAGTAGCCTAAGAAGCCAACCTAGCCGCAGTTAGTAGGTTTGCTTCTCTCCCCTCAGTCCCACGTAGCAGAGAGTCTGTTGCCAGCAGAAGCTCTCTGAAAATAAAAAAACCTAACTAAAATACTTTCTTATTAGCAAGCTCAGGAGAGCTCACTAAAATGCACCCAGCTCCTTCCGGGCACAGATTCTAACTGAGGTCTGGAGGAGGGGCATAGAGGGAGGAGCCAGTGCACACCAGTAGTACTAAATCTTTCTTAGAGTGCCCAGTCTCCTGCGGAGCCCGTCTATTCCCCATGGTCCTTACGGAGTCCCCAGCATCCACTAGGACGTTAGAGAAAAAAAGCTGCAAAGTAAGAATGCTTTAAAAAATTTAATTATTAATAGTTTCTTTTTTATCCATTATCAAAATGCAAAGTGAACAGAAGTGAAATCTAAATCAAATCAATATTTGGTGCGACCACACTGTCTTAAAAACAGCATCAATTCTTCTAGGTACACTTGCACACAGTTTTTGAAGGAGCTCGACAGAGGTTGTACTAAACATCTTGGGGAACTAATCACATATCTTCTGTGGATGTAGGCGTGCTCAAATCATTCTATCTTTTCATGCAATCCCAGACAGACTCTATGTTGAGATCAGGGCTCTGAGGGGGCCACATCATCACTGCCAAGACTCATTGTTCTTTACTGTAAAGATAGTTCTTAATGACATTGGCTGTATGTTTGGAGGAGTCGTCCTGCTGCACAATAAATTTGGAGTCTGATATGCATGATGGACAAGTACCTGCCTGTATTTCTCAGCATTGTAACACAAAGAAACAAGCAACTTTGAGGACCGTAGATGCAGTGGTCAGCCAAGGAAACATAGTGCATCAGATAAAAGACATCCTGCTTACTTCCCGTCAAAATCAGATGTCCAGCAGTGATATCAGCTCAGAATTGTCAGAAACCAGTGGGACCCAGGTACACCCCATCTACTGTTTGGAGAAGTCTGGCCAGCAGTGGTCTTCATGGAAGAATTGCTGCCAAAAGCCATATCTTCTACGTGGAAACAAGGCCAAGCGACTCAACTATGCAAGAAAAGATAGGAACTAGGGTGCAGAAAGAATAACACATAGGATTTCAATTACCTACCGGTAATTCTTTTTCTCGGAGTCCATTAGGGATACTGGAGTCACTTAGTACGATGAGGGTATAGATGGGGTCCAGTGCACTTTAAATTCTTCAAACAGGGTGTCCTGGCTCCTCCCCTCTATGCCCTCCCCCGCAGCCCAGTCTAGGAAACTGTGCCCGAAGGGGATGGACATACTTGACAGGAGGAAACATGACAAGACAACTATTGGTGAGATTAACGAGCCAGCACACCGCAAAACAAACTAACAGCCAGTGAAACAGAACACAATAGCCGAGTCAAACAACTTCAACAAGAACAAACTTGCAAAAAGGTCGAAGCACAGAGGCTGGCGCCCAGTATCTCTTATGGAAAATGAGAAAAGGATTTACCGGTAGGTAATTAAAATCCTATATTCTCTATCATCTATAAGGGATTCTGGGGTCACTTAGTACGATGGGGATGTCCCAAAGCTCCCAGAACAGGTGGGAAAATGCGGAGACGTCTGCAAAACCATATGTCTGAATTGGATATCCTCTTTGGCCAGGGTATCAAACCTGTATAACTTGACAAACGTGTTTGTCCCTGACCAGGTAGCGGCCCAGCATAGTTGCAAGGCCGAAACACCACGGGCAGCCGCCCAGGAAGAACCCACCGACCTACTAGAGTGGGCCTCGATAGACCGAGGAACCGGCAAGGCCGCTGTAGTGTAGGCCTGCAGAGTAGTAAGCCTAATCCAGCGGGCAATTGACTGCTTTGAAGCAGGACAACCCTTCTTGTAAGCATCATACAGCACAAAGAGGGAATCCGATTTCCGGACAGCAGCCGTCCTCTTGACAAATCTTCAGGGCTCGCACCACATCCAAGGACTTAGGGTTTGAGGAAGTGGAGGAAGCCGACGGAACCACAATAGGCTGATTCAGGTGGAATGCAGAAACCACCTTAGGCAGGAACTACTGACAAGTCCCGAGTTCCACTCTGTCCTCATGAAAGACCAAGTATGGACTCTTGCAGGACAAAGCTCCAAGTTCCGAAACGGGCCTAGCTGAAGCTAATGCCAATAGCATAACAGTCTTCCAGGTAAGGAACTTGTCCTCAACCGACACCAGTGGTTCAAACCAATAGGATTTGAGAAAGATCAAAACCACGTTGAGATCCCAAGGTGCCGTGGGCGGCACAAAGGGAGGCTGGATGCGAAGGACACCCTGTAGGAACGTCTGAACTTCAGGTAAAGCAGCCAATGTCTTCGGAAAGAA
This sequence comes from Pseudophryne corroboree, assembly GCF_028390025.1. NCBI lineage: Eukaryota > Metazoa > Chordata > Amphibia > Anura > Myobatrachidae > Pseudophryne > Pseudophryne corroboree. The sequence goes on along the minus strand of NC_086445.1, from coordinate 245,871,039 downwards.
AATGGACAAGGCCGAGATCTGAATTTTTATGGAGCCCAATCTTAGGCCCATATCCACACCAGCCTGCAAGAAACGCAAAAAGTTCCCCAGGTTGAAATCCTGATACCTTCGGCCCTCACACCAGGAGACATAACGTTTCTAGATATGGTGGTAATGCTTTGACGTGACAGCTTTTCTGGCCTGAATCATGGTTGCAATAAGCTTGTCCGGAATTCCTCTCTCAGCTAGAAGGTTTCGCGCTACCGCCATTAAACAAAGCCGCCGTGAGTACGGGTAATGAGAATTGCCTGAACTCACTCCCTTCTGATTCTTTTTAGAACCCTGGGGAGCAACGGAATTGGAGAAACAGGTACACCAGCTGGTAAACCCACGGCGTTGTCAGCACATCCACTGCCGCCGCCAGAGAGTCCCTTGTCCTGTAACAATAGCACAGAAACCTGTTGCTGAGTCGAGAGGCCATCAGATTGATCTGCAGACAACCCCACCGATCTGTTATTAGTTGAAATACCTGCGGATGGAGACCCCACTCTCCTGGGTGTAGGTCGTGACGACTTAGGAAGCCCGCCTCCCAGTTATCCACTCCCGGAATGAATATGGCCGATACTGCCCTTGCATTTCTTTCTACCCAGAGGAGTATCTTGGATACCTCACGCATGCAGGCCCTGCTCTTTGTCTCTCCCTGCCGATTGACGTACGCCACAGCTGAGGCGTTATCCGGCTGAACCTGAATGGCTTGACCTTGAGGCAGGTGAGACGCCTGCAGCAGAGCACTGTAGATCGCCCAGAGTTTCAGTATGTTTATTGGAAGAACGGCTTAGTGACTTTACCACCTGCCTTGGAACTGTGCCCCTTGAGTGACCGCTCCCCAACCTCGAAGGCTCGCGTCCGTGTTTAAGAGAATCCAATCCTGGATCGCGAAGCTCCGACCCTCCATGAGGTCGGAGGGCTGCAACCACCACAGGAGAGATTCTGGCCTGCAGTGAGACACATATGACCTGGTGCATCTGCAGATGCGAACCCCACTATTTCTTCAGGAGATCCAGTTGGAATGTCCTCGGATGGAATCTGCCGAACTGAATGGCCTCGAAGGATGCCACCATCTTTTCCAATAGGCGGGTGCAAAGATGTACAGAGACCCGGTTTGGCTGCAAACCGCTCGAACCAACTCCTGAAGCGTCCTTGCCTTGTCCATAGGAAGGAAGACCTTCTGAGCCATCGTGTCCAAGATCATCCCTAGGAACTAGAGACGCTGGGTTGGCTCGAGGTGGGATTTTTGGAATCCAACCATGGTGTAACAACAACAATGTTGTAGTGCGGCAGATGCTGTCCAACAGTTACTCCTTTGATCTCGCTTTTATCAAAAGACTGTCCAGCTAGGGGACAATGGGGGTAATTCAAAGCTGATCGCAGCAGCAAATTAGTTAGAGGTTGGGCAAAACCATGTGCATTGCAAGTGTGGCAGATATAACATTTGCAGAGAGAGTTAGATTTGGGTGGGTTATATTGTTTCTGTGCAGGGTAAATACTGGCTGCTTTATTTTTATACTGCAATTTAGATTTCAGTTTGAACACACCCCCACCCAAATCTAATTCTCTGTGCACATGTTATATCTGCCCACCCTGCAGTGCACATGGTTTTGCCCAACTGCTAACAAATGTGCTGCTACGATCAGGTCTGAATTACCCTTAATGTTCACTCCCTGAATCCTGAGTTCGAACATAAATTTCCGCCATCACTTTTGTGAACACCATTGGAGCCGTGGATAGGCCGACGGGTAGTGCCTGGAACGGATAGTTTTTGTCCAGCAGAGCAAACCTGAGGTAGGTTTGATGAGGCGGCCATATCGGAATATGGAAGTACGCGTCCTTTATGTCCAGAGAGACGAAGAACACCCTCTCCTCCAGACCTGAGATCACTGCTCTCCAAGACTCCATTTTGAACCGGAAAACCCGCAGATATGGGTTTAACAATTTGAGGTTCAAAATGGGCCTCACTGAACCATCCGGTTTTGGTACCACAAAAAGGCTGTAATAATATCCCTCGCCCCGATGTTGCAGTGGCACTGGAACAATGACTTGAGTCAAAACCAAGTTTTGAATGGCCTCCTGCAGCGTAAGGCACATGTCTTCAAAGCCGGCAAGCCAGACTTGAAAAACCTGTGAGGCGGAGAGCATTCGAACTCCAGTTTGTAGCCCTGGGAGATCCAGTCTTTCACCCAAGTATCCTGGCAGGAGCATTCTCAAATCAGGCTGAAGAATCTCAGACGAGCTCCCACCCCGAGATCCCCCCATGAGCGGAGGGACACTGTCATGCTGAGGATTTAGAGAAGACAGAGCTGATGTCCTGGTCCAGAGTTCTTGTGGTGGCAGGCTTACCTCTGGTGGCACTTCTGGCTTTTCCCTTAAACCTTGCGGTCCGAAAGGACTGCAGCAAAGGCCCCATGTAAGAGCGTCTAGCTGCAGACGGGAGGTACGTGGATTTTCCAGCCGTAGCCTTTGAAATCCATGTGTTTAACTCACCCCCAAATAGCCAATCTCCTGTGAAAGGCAAAGCCTCTACACTCTGTTTTGACTCTGCATCCGCCACCCACTGACATAGCCACAGCGCCCTGCGTGCAGGAACCGCCATGGTAGAAGTACCAGCATTTATAATGCCTAAGCCTTTTTAGGTTTCACAGAGGAAACGAGCAGCTTCCTGGATATGCTGAATCAGCATCACCATTTCAGCCAGGGACTTATCCCCAGTTAGGCCCTCCTGAAGGTTACCTGCTCAACTATGTATGGCGTGAGTCACCCAACAGCCTGCAATAACAGGCCTTTGGGAGGCTACTGCTGCAATATAAATAGCAGGACCCCCAGCAACAGTCTCCCTCAGTGCAGGTAGGCTTTTGCCCAACAGCCTACCTGAAAATAATAAATGTTTACATTAAATTGAAAAAAAAATCCTCTGGCGCTCCAGAGTGAGGGGAGGAGCCAGCACACCCTGTTGGAAGAATTTAAAGTGCACCGGCTCCTTTGGCCACAACTATACCCCATCGTACTAAGTGACCCCAGTATCCCTTATGGATGATAGAGAAATAGGAGCAGATGCTCTGGACTGATGAGTCAAACTTAGAAATATTTGAATGTAACAGAAGGCAGTTTGTTAGCCAAAGGGCTGAAGAGCGGTACAATAATGAATGTCTGCAAGCAAAAGTGAAGCATGGTGGAGGCTCATTGCAAGTGTGGGGCTGCATTTCAGCAGATGGAGTTGGGGGATTTGGTTAATATTAATGGTGTCCTCTATGCTGAGAAATACAGGCAGGTACTTTTCCATCAGGCAGTACAATTATGGAGGCATTTGATTGGCTCCAAATTTATTGTACAGCAGGACAACAAACTCAAACATACAGCCAATGTCATTAAGAACTATCGTCACAGTAAAGAAGAGCAAGGAGTCTTGGAAGTGTTGATATGGCCCCCTCAAAGCCCTGATCTCATCACCATCATGTCTGTCTGGGATTACATGAAAAAAAAAACACAGAAGGATTTGAGCAAGCCTACGTCCACAGAAGATCTGTGGTTAGTTCGCCAAGATGTTTGGAACAACCTCCCTGCTGAGCTCCTTCAAAAACTGAGTGCAAGTGTACCTAGAAGAATTTATGCTGTTTAAAGGCAAAGTTTGGTCACACCAAATATTTATTTGAATTTGATTTCTCTTCTTTGCATGTTGTGAATTGATAAAACTATTAATACTTCTATTTTTGAAAGCATTCTTACTTTACGGCAATTGTTCCACACCTGCCCAGAACCTTTGCACAGTACCATGTTATATATCTATATATAATATATAGACAGGAACAATGAGCAAGCTTTTTCCATCTGTTTACTCGAATAGGATAGGCTTGGAAAATTTCAAGGTGTTTACAAGCCATTAAAGTCATAGATATATGCAAGAAAATTTGCTTACTTGACTATGTTTGGGTGATTAAGTTCTTTTAGGAGAGAGATTTCTCGGATGGCTGTGCTTGGAACCCCTTCTGTCTCCCTAGGAGAGAAAAAAAACGCAATTAGAAGATTTTTGAGAAGCAGGGTTACAACTGCTCTTACTATTGTTGATATTTTATTTTTTAAATCATTGGCAAGCTCAATTTTCCTATATTAGTGATGGATGACTGGCATCAAGAGTGACACTTCATGGAGAAAAGATACCATTCCAACATTCAGATGCTGCATCTGATAAAGGGAAAGTTTCTCTTGAACCTTTCATCACCACTGATGAGCAAGTCAGGTTGTTCCATACAATTTATGTATCTCATTTTAGCATGGTACTTTCTGCCTCAATAACCTTCAATGTGAACAATAATTGTCCAATAACCCTGTAAGAGTGATAAGATTTTAATTACGTACCGGTAAATCCTCTACTCGTAGTCCATAGAGGGTGCTGGGGTCCACATTAGTACCATGGGGTATAGACGGGGCCACTAGGAGCCACTGGCACTTTAAGAGTTTGAGAGCGTGGGCTGGCTCCTCCCTCTATGCGCCTTCTACCAGACTCAGTCTAGAAACTGTGCCCGAGGAGACGGACAACTTCGAGAGAAGGATTTTACACAGATAGTGGCGAGATTCACACCAGCTCACACACAAGGCAAACCAAGCTAACTAGCTTGAAACATCAGCAACGACTGAGCAATATTACTTACCTAGTAACAAAACAGTACTTAACCAAGAATTAAGCAGTACTGAACTAAGTAACCACTGCAGGATCACGAAGCGCTGGGCGGGCGCCCAGCATCCTCTACGGACTACGAGAAAAGGATATACTGGTAGGTAATTAAAATCCTATTTTCTCTTACGTCCTAGAGGATGCTGGGGTCCACATTAGTACCATGGGAATGTACCAAAGCTCCCAGAACGGGAGGGAGAGCGCGGAGGTTCCTGCAGAACTGATTGGCCTCTGAGGACCTGAAGTTTGGTCAAAGTATCGAACCTGTAGAACTTTGCAAACGTGTTCGACCCAGACCAAGTAGCCGCTCGGCAAAGCTGTAAAGCAGACACACCCCGGGCAGCCGCCCAGGAAGAACCAACCATACGAGTAGAGTGGGCCTTAACACACGTAAGACACGGCAATCCTGCCATAGAATATGCATGCTGGATAGTGAACATGATCCAGCGAGAGGTCGTCTGCTTAGAAGCAGGACAACCAAGTTTCTTGGGATCATACAGGACAAACAGAGTCCTATTTTCTGTGACGAGCAGTCCTCTTCACATAGATTTTAAGAGCTCTTACAACATCCAATTTTGATGAAATTGAGGGGTCAGTAGCAACAATAGGTTGGTTGATATGAAATGCCGACACAATCTTCGGAAGGAACAGCTGACGAGTCCAGAGCTCAGCTCTATCTTCATGGAAGATCAAGTAGGGGCTCTTACAAGATAAAGCCCCCAACTCTGACACACGTCTAGCAGAAGCTAAGGCCAACTAAGTGACAGCCTTCCATGTGAGAAACTTGACCTCAACCTCCGTAGAGGCTCGAACCAATCCGATTGGAGGAACTGCAATACCACGTTAAAATCCCAGGGCGCGGTAGGCAGCACAAAGGGAGGCTGGATGTGCAGAACCCCTTTCAGAAAAGTCTGAACCTCAGGGAGGGAAGCCAAATGTTTCTGAAAGAAAATGGATAGGGCTGAAATCTGGACCTTTACGGATCCCAACCTGATATCCACACCTGCTTGCAGGAAGCGGACAAACAGTCCCAGTTGGAACTCCACCGTACAAAACTTCTTTGACTTTCCTAGCCTGTATCAGGGTAGGAATAACCTTGTTCGGAATGCCCTTCCGAGCGAATATCTGGCGTTCAACCTCCATGCTGTCAAACGTAGCCGCGGTAAGTCTTGATAAGCGAACGGCCCCTGCTGCAGCAGGTTCTCCCGAAGAGGAAGAGGCCTCGGCTCTTCTAGCAGTTGATCCAGAAGATCCGCGTACCAAGTCCTTCTTGGCCAGTCCGGATTAATGAGGATTGCCTAAACTTTTGTTCTCCTTATGAGTTTTAGAACTCTTGGAATGAGTGGAAGTGGAGGAAACGTGTACACCGACCTGGAACAATACTGCCGAAGCTTCTTGTTGAGACAAGAGGCCATCATGTCTATTTGAGGTACACCCCAAAGATCTGTTACATCCGGATGGAGTCCCCACTCCCCTGGATGGAGATCGTGTCTGCTGAGGAAGTCCGCTTCCCAGTTGTCTACTCCCAGAATGAAGATTGCTGACAGCACCAACGCGTGTTTTTCCGCCCAAAGGATGATTCTTGTTACCTCCGACATTGCAGCTCTGCTCTTCGTTCCTCCCTGTCGGTTTATGTAAGCCATCGTCGTTACATTGTCCGACTGCACCTGAATGGCTCGATCTTGCAGAAGATGGGCCACTTGGAGAAGACCGTTGTAGACAGCTCTTAGTTCCAGAAGGTTTATTGGCAGGCTGGATTCCAGACTTGACCACCTTCCTTGGAAGGTTTCCCCCTGAGAGACTGCGCCCCAGCCCCGGAGACTTGCATCCGTGGTTAGAAGGACCCAGTCCTGAATCCCGAACCTGCGGCCCTCCAGAAGGTGAGGTAGTTGCAGCCACCAGAGGAGTGAAATCCTGGCTTTTGGCGACGGCCGTATTCTCTGGTGCATCTGTAGATGAGATCCCGACCACTTGTCCCGGAGATCCAGTTGGAAGGGCCGAACATGAAACCTCCCATACTGTAGAGCCTCGTAACAGGCCACCATCTTCCCCACAAGGCGAATGCACTGATGGATCGAAACCCGGGAAGGCTTCAGGACATCCCGGACCATTGTTTGTATCACCAACGCTTTCTCCTCTGGAAGAAACACCCTCTGCACTTCTGTGTCGAGGAACATTCCTAGAAAAGACAACCTCCTGGTCGACTCCAAATGTGACTTTGGAAGATTCAGGATCCAACGAGTTGTGAGAACAATGGACTGCAAAATCTTCTCCTTGGACGATGCCTTTATTAGCATTGTCCAGATACAGGATTATATTAACCCCGTCTGCAGAGAACCATCTTCGCCATCGCCTTGGTGAACACCCTCGGTGCCGTGGAGAGGCCGAATAGCAGCGCCTGGAACTGAAAATGACTGTCTAACAGTGCGAATCGGAGAAAAGCCTGATGTGGCGGCCAAATCGGAATGTGGAGGTACACATCCTTGATACCAGGAATTCCCCCTCCTCCAGACCTAATATCACCGACCTCTCCATTTTGAACTTGAACTCCCTCAGAAAGGGGTTTAGTGATTTTAAGTTCAGAATGGGCCTGACTGAACCATCTGGTTTTGGTACCACAAAAAGGTTTGAATAATAATAAGAATTTACTTACCGATAATTCTATTTCTCGGAGTCCGTAGTGGATGCTGGGGTTCCTGAAAGGACCATGGGGAATAGCGGCTCCGCAGGAGACAGGGCACAAAAGTAAAGCTTTTACAGGTCAGGTGGTGTGTACTGGCTCCTCCCCCTATGACCCTCCTCCAGACTCCAGTTAGGTACTGTGCCCGGACGAGCGTACACAATAAGGGAGGATTTTGAATCCCGGGTAAGACTCATACCAGCCACACCAATCACACCGTACAACTTGTGATCTAAACCCAGTTAACAGTATGATAACAGAGGAGCCTCTGAAAGATGGCTTCCTAAACAATAACCCGAATTAGTTAACAATAACTATGTACAAGTATTGCAGATAATCCGCACTTGGGATGGGCGCCCAGCATCCACTACGGACTCCGAGAAATAGAATTATCGGTAAGTAAATTCTTATTTTCTCTATCGTCCTAAGTGGATGCTGGGGTTCCTGAAAGGACCATGGGGATTATACCAAAGCTCCCAAACGGGCGGGAGAGTGCGGATGACTCTGCAGCACCGAATGAGAGAACTCCAGGTCCTCCTTTGCCAGGGTATCAAATTTGTAAAAATTTACAAACGTGTTCTCCCCTGACCACGTAGCTGCTCGGCAGAGTAGTAATGCCGAGACCCCTCGGGCAGCCGCCCAAGATGAGCCCACCTTCCTTGCGGAATGGGCCTTAACAGATTTAGGCTGTGGCAGGCCTGCCACAGAATGTACAAGTTGAATTTTGTTACAAATCCAACGAGCAATCGACTGCTTAGAAGCAGGTGCACCCAACTTGTTGGGTGCATACAGTATAAACAGCGAGTCAGATTTTCTGACTCCAGCCGTCCTTTAAATGTATATTTTTAAGGCTCTGACAACGTCCAACAACTTGGAGTCCTTCAAGTCGTCTGTAGCCGCAGGCACTACAATAGGCTGGTTCAGGTGAAACGCTGATACCACCTTAGGGAGAAAATGCGGACGCGTCCGCAGCTCTGCCCTATGTCGAATGGAAAATTAAATAAGGGCTTTTATAAAACAAAGCCGCCAGTTCAGATACTCTCCCGGCCGAAGCCAGGGCCAGTAACATAGTCACTTTCCATGTGAGATATTTCAAATCCACCTTCTTTAGTGGTTCAAACCAATTTGATTTGAGGAAATCTAAAACTACATTTAGATCCCACGGTGCCACCTTAGGCACCACAGGAGGCTGTATATGCAGTACTCCTTTGATAAAAATCTGGACCTCAGGGACTGAGGCCAATTCTTTTTGGAAGAATATTGATAGGGCCGAAATTTGAACCTTAATAGATCCCAATTTGAGACCCATAGACAATCCTGATTGCAGGAAATGTAGGAAAACGACCCAGTTGAAATTCCTCCATCGGAGCACTCCGCTGCTCGCACCACGCAACATTTTCGCCAAATACGGCGATAATGCTTCGCGGTGACTTCCTTCCTTGCCTTTATCAAGGTAGGAATGACTTCTTCTGGAATGCCTTTTCCTTTTAGGATCTGGCATTCAAACGCCATGCCGTCAAACGCAGCCGCGGTAAGTCTTGAAAAAGACAAGTACCCTGCTGAAGCAGGTCCCTTCTCAGAAGTAGAGGCCACGGATCGTCCGTGACCATCTCTTGAAGTTCCGGGTACCAAGTCCTTCTTGGCCAATCCGGAGCCACTAGTCTTACTCCACTTTGCCGTATAATCCTCAATACCTTTGGTATGAGAGGCAGAGGAGGAAACACATATACCGACTGGTACACCCAAGGTGTTACCAGCGCGTCCACAGCTATTGCCTGCGGATCTCTTGACCTGGCGCAATACCTGTCCAGTGTTTTGTTGAGGCGAGACGCCATCATGTCCACCATTGGTTTTACCCAACGGTTTAATAGCATGTGGAAAACTTCTGGATGAAGTCTCCACTCTCCCGGGTGAAGGTCGTGTCTGCTGAGGAAGTCTGCTTCCCAGTTGTCCACGCCCGGGATGAATACTGCTGACAGTGCTATCACGTGATTCTCCGCCCAGCGAAGGATCCTGGCAGCTTCTGCCATTGCCCTCCTGCTTCTTGTGCCGCCCTGTCTGTTTACATGGGCGACTGCCGTGATGTTGTCCGACTGGATCAACACCGGTCTTCCTTGAAGCAGAGGTTCCGCCTGGCTTAGAGCATTGTAGATTGCTCTTAGTTCCAGAATGCTTATGTGAAGAGACTTTTTCAGGCTCGACCACACTCCCTGGAAATTTCTTCCCTGTGTGACTGCTCCCCAGCCTCTCTGGCTGGCACCCGTGGTCACCAGGATCCAATCCTGCATGCCGAATCTGCGGCCCTCCAATAGATGAGCCTCCTGCAACCACCACAGAAGGGATACCCTTGTCCTCGGCGACAGGGTTATCCGCAGGTGCATCTGAAGATGCGACCCTGACCATTTGTCCAACAGATCCCTTTGCATGGAATCTGCCGAAAGGGATTGCTTCGTAAGAAGCTACCATTTTTTCCCAGGACTCTTGTGCATTGATGTACAGACACCTTTCCTGGTTTTAGGAGGTTCCTGACCAGGTCAGATAACTCCCTGGCTTTTTCTTCGGGAAGAAAAACCTTTTCTGAACTGTGTCCAGAATCATCCCCAGGAACAGCAGACGAGTTGTCGGCATTAATTGGGATTTTGGAATATTCAGAATCCATCCGTGCTGCTTTAGCACCTCTTGAGATAGTGCTAAACCCATCTCTAGCTGTTCTCTGGACCTTGCCCTTATTAGGAGATCGTCCAAGTATGGGATAATTAATACGCCTTTTCTTCGAAGAAGAAGAAATATTATCTCGGCCATTACCTTTGTAAAGACCCGAGGTGCCGTGGACAAACCAAACGGCAGCGTCTGAAACGGATAGTGACAGTTTTGTACAACGAACCTGAGGTACCCCTGGTGTGAGGGGTAATTGGAACGTGGAGATACGCATCCTTGATGTCCAAGGATACCATAAAGTCCCCTTCTTCCAGGTTCGCTATCACTGCTCTGAGTGACTCCATCTTGAACTTGAACTTCTTTATGTACAGGTTCAAGGACTTCAGATTTAGAATAGGCCTTACCGAGCCATCCGGCTTCGGTACCACAAAAAGAGTGGAATAATACCCCTTCCCTTGTTGTAGAAGAGGTACCTTGACTATCACCTGCTGAGAATACAGCTTGTGAATGGCTTCCAAAACCGTCTCCCTTTCTGAGGGGGACGTTGGTAAAGCAGACTTCAGGAAACGGCGAGGTGGCTCTGTCTCTAATTTCAACCTGTACCCCTGAGATATTATCTGCAGGATCCAGGGATTTACCTGCGAGTGAGCCCACTGCGCGCTGTAATTCTTGAGACGACCGCCTACCGCCCCCGAGTCCGCTTGCGAAGTCCCAGCGTCATGCTGAGGCTTTTGTAGAAACCGGGGAGGGCTTCTGTTCCTGGGAAGGAGCTGCCTGTTGCTGTCTCTTCCCTCGTCCTCTGCCTCGTGGCAGATATGAATAGCCCTTTGCTCTCTTATTTTTAAAGGAACGAAAAGGCTGCGGTTGAAAGGTCGGTGCCTTTTTCTGTTGGGGAGTGACTTGAGGTAGAAAGGTGGATTTCCCGGCCGTAGCCGTGGCCACCAAATCCGATAGACCGACCCCAAATAACTCCTCTACGCATCGCCTGTCCACTGTCGTGTCCATAAAGCTCTTCTGGCCGAAATGGACATGGCACTTACCCGTGATGCCAGTGTGCAGATATCTCTCTGTGCATCACGCATATAAAGAAATGCATCCTTTATTTGTTCTAACGACAGTAAAATATTGTCCCTGTCCAGGGTATCAATATTTTCGATCAGGGACTCTGACCAAACTACCCCAGCACTGCACATCCAGGCAGTCGCAATAGCTGGTCGTAGTATAACACCTGCATGTGTGTATATACCTTTTTGGATATTTTCCATCCTCCTATCTGATGGATCTTTAAGTGCGGCCGTCTCAGGAGAGGGTAACGCCACTTGTTTTGATAAGCGTGTTAGCGCTTTGTCCACCCTAGGAGGTGTTTCCCAGCGCTCCCTAACCTCTGGCGGGAAAGGGTATAAAGCCAATAACTTCTTTGAAATTAGCAGTTTTTTATCGGGGCACCCCACGCTTCATCACACACGTCATTTAATTCTTCTGATTCGGTAAAAACTACTGGTAGTTTTTTCACACCCCACATAATACCCTGTTTAGTGGTACCTGTAGTATCAGCTAAATGTAACATCTCCTTTATTGCCAAAATCATATAACGTGTGGCCCTTTTGGAAAATACGGTTGATTCGTCACCTTCACTACCGGAATCAGTGCCTGTGTCTGGGTCTGTGTCGACCGACTGAGGCAAGGGGCGTTTTACAGCCCCTGACTGTGTTTGAGGCGCCTGGACAGGCACTAAGTGAGTGTCCGGCCGCCTCATGTCGGCAAACGACTGCTTAAGCGAGTTGACGCTATCCCGTAATTCCACAAATAAAGGCATCCATTCTGGTGTCGACCCCCTAGAAGGTGACATCCTCATATTTGGCAATTGCTCCGCCTCCACACCAATAACGTCCTCATACATGTCGACACACACGTACCGACACACAGCAGACACACAGGGAATGCTCTATACGAAGACAGGACCCACTAGCCCTTTGGGGAGACAGAGGGAGAGTCTGCCAGCACACACCAAAAAGCGCTATATATGACAGGGATAGCCTTATGATTAAGTGCTCCCTTATAGCTGCTTTTATATTAATATATTGCCATTTATTTTGCCCCCCCTCTCTGTTATACCCTGTTTCTGTAGTGCAGTGCAGGGGAGAGACCTGGGAGCCTTCCTGACCAGCGGAGCTGTGACAGAAAATGGCGCCGTGTGCTGAGGAGATAGGCCCCGCCCCTTTTTCGGCGGGCTCGTCTCCCGCTATTTAGTACATTTAGGCAGGGGTAAATATCTCCATATAGCCTCTGGGGCTATATGTGAGGTATTTTTAGCCTTTTTAAAGGTTTTCATTTGCCTCCCAGGGCGCCCCCCCCCCAGCGCCCTGCACCCTCAGTGACTGCCGTGTGAAGTGTGCTGAGAGGAAAATGGCGCACAGCTGCAGTGCTGTGCGCTACCTTAAGAAGACTGCAGGAGTCTTCAGCCGCCGATTCTGGACCTCTTCTTGCTTCAGCATCTGTGAGGGGGCCGGCGGCGTGGCTCCGGTGACCATCCAGGCTGTACCTGTGATCGTCCCTCTGGAGCTTCATGTCCAGTAGCCAAGAAGCCAATCCATCCTGCACGCAGGTGAGTTCACTTCTTCTCCCCTCTGTCCCTCGTTGCAGTGATCCTGTTGCCAGCAGGAATCACTGTAAAATAAAAAACCTAAGCTAAACTCTCTAAGCAGCTCTTTATGAGAGCCACCTAGAATTGCACCCTTCTCGGCCGGGCACAAAAATCTAACTGGAGTCTGGAGGAGGGTCATAGGGGGAGGAGCCAGTACACACCACCTGACCTGTAAAAGCTTTACTTTTGTGCCCTGTCTCCTGCGGAGCCGCTATTCCCCATGGTCCTTTCAGGAACCCCAGCATCCACTTAGGACGATAGAGAAAACCTGTTTTGCAGATGAGGTGAAACTGGTACAATGACCTGTGACTCTTCCAACCTCGTGTAGGACAGCCCTGTCTGCCATCAAAACTGGCAAGCCTGATTTGAAGAATCTGTGAGGTGGGGTTTCTTGAAAAACTCCAGCCTGTACCCCTGGAACACAATGTCCTGTACCCAAGGGGTCCAGGCCGGACGACACCCATACGTGGCTGAATCGTCTGAGCCTCGCTCCCACCTCCAGGCCGCACGGTCCACCATCATGCTGAGGACTTTGACGTACCTGAAGCGGGCATCTGTTCCTGGGAACTTGCAGCAGCAGGTTTCTTGGATTTTGCCCAACCTCCTCTAAAGGTGGTGTTAGACGGCTTGGTCTTTCTTGATTTGATAGCCCGAAAGGACTGTGATGTAGCTGCAGAAAAGGGTTTCTTCGGAGCAGGCGCAGCTGAGGGAAGAAAGGTGACTTACCCGCGGTTGCCGTGGAAATCCACTCATCCAACGCTTCCCCAAAGAGAGCCTGACTTGTGGAGAACCTACTCTGCACACTTATTTCCTGGATTCCGTGTCGGCAGACCACTGGCGCAGCCAAAGTCCTCTGCGAGCCAAGACAGACATGGAAGAGATCCCTGCAGCCATCGAATCCAGGTCTTTCATGGATTCCACCATAAATCCTGCAGAATCCTGAATGTTACGTAAAAATAATTCAATGTCACTTTTATCCGATGTATTTGACCCTTCAAGTAACGTGCCTAACCACTTTACTATAGCTTTAGAAATCCAAGCACAGGCAATAGTAGGACGTAATCTCGCCCCTGAAGCAGTGTATATGGATTTCAGTGTAGTGTCAATTTTGCGATCAGCCGGTTCTTTTAACGCGGTAGATCCTGGAACAGGTAAAACCACCTTTTTAGACAGTCTGGAGACAGACGCGTCAACAATGTGCGGGTTTTCCCATTTTTTCCTATCCTTCTCAGGGAAAGCAACCAGAACCTTTCTAGGGATCTGAAATTTCTCTCTCCGGGTTTTCCCAGGATTTCTCAAATAATAAGATTTTACTTACCGGTAAATCTATTTCTCGTAGTCCGTAGAGGATGCTGGGACTCCGTAAGGACCATGGGGAATAGACGGGCTCCGCAGGAGATAGGGCACTTTAAGAAAGCTTTGGATTCTGGGTGTGCACTGGCTCCTCCATCTATGACCCTCCTCCAGACCTCAGTTAGGGAAACTGTGCCCAAAGGTGATGGACAGTGCGAGGAAGGATTTTTGTAAATCTAAGGGCGAGATTCATACCAGCCACCCCAATCACACCGTATAACTTGTGATAACTTACCCAGTTAACAGTATGAACAACAACATAGTCACGGTATCACCGATGAAACTATAACATAACCCTTATGTAAGCAATAACTATATACAAGTCTTGCAGAAGAAGTCCGCACTTGGGACGGGCGCCCAGCATCCTCTACGGACTACGAGAAAATAAGATTTTACTTACCGATAAATCTATTTCTCGTAGTCCGTAGTGGATGCTGGGACTCCGTAAGGACCATGGGGAATAGCGGCTCCGCAGGAGACAGGGCACAAAATAAAAGCTTGAGATATCAGGTGGTGTGCACTGGCTCCTCCCCCTATGACCCTCCTCCAAGCCAGTTAGGATACTGTGCCCGGACGAGCGTACATAATAAGGAAGGATATTGAATCCCGGGTAAGACTCATACCAGCCACACCAATCACACCGTACAACTCGTGATCTGAACCCAGTTAACAGTATGATAAATTTAAAGGAGCCTCTGAAAGGATGGCTCAACAATAATAACCCGAATTTTTTGTAACAATAACTATATACAAGTATTGCAGACAATCCGCACTAGGGATGGGCGCCCAGCATCCACTACGGACTACGAGAAATAGATTTATCGGTAAGTAAAATCTTATTTTCTCTAACGTCCTAAGTGGATGCTGGGACTCCGTAAGGACCATGGGGATTATACCAAAGCTCCCAAACGGGCGGGAGAGTGCGGATGACTCTGCAGCACCGAATGAGAGAACTCCAGGTCCTCCTCAGCCAGGGTATCAAATTTGTAGAATTTAGCAAACGTGTTTGCCCCTGACCAAGTAGCTGCTCGGCAAAGTTGTAAAGCCGAGACCCCTCGGGCAGCCGCCCAAGATGAGCCCACTTTCCTTGTGGAATGGGCTTTTACTGATTTTGGCTGTGGCAATCCTGCCACGGAATGTGCAAGCTGAATTGTACTACAAATCCAACGAGCAATCGTCTGCTTTGAAGCAGGAGCACCCAGCTTGTTGGGTGCATACAGGATAAACAGCGAGTCAGTTTTCCTGACTCCAGCCGTCCTGGAAACATATATTTTCAAGGCCCTGACAACGTCCAGCAACTTAGAGTCCTCTAAGTCCCTAGTAGCCGCAGGTACCACAATAGGTTGGTTCATGTGAAATGCAGAAACCACCTTAGGTAGAAATTGAGGACGAGTCCTCAATTCCGCCCTGTCAGAATGAAAATTTAGGTAAGGGCTTTTACATGATAAAGCCGCCAATTCTGACACACGCCTAGCTGAAGCCAAGGCCAACAGCATCGACACCTTCCACGTGAGATATTTTAAATCTACCGTAGACAATGGTTCAAACCAGTGTGATTTTAGAAATCTCAACACAACATTGAGATCCCAAGGTGCCACTGGAGGCACAAAAGGAGGCTGTATGTGCAGCACCCCTTTCACAAATGTCTGAACTTCAGGTACTGAAGCCAGTTCTTTCTGGAAGAATATCGACAGGGCCGAAATTTGAACCTTAATGGACCCTAATTTTAGGCCCATAGACAGTACTGTTTGCAGGAAATGCAAGAAACGACCCAGTTGAAATTCCTGTGTAGGGGCCTTCTTGGCCTCACACCACGCAACATATTTACGCCAAATGCGGTGATAATGTTTTGCGGTTACTTCCTTTCTGGCTTTTACCAGAGTAGGGATGACTTCTTCTGGAATGCCCTTGTCCTTCAGGATCCGGCGTTCAACCGCCATGCCGTCAAACGCAGCCGCGGTAAGTCTTGGAACAGACAAGGCCCCTGCAGTAGCAGGTCCTGTCTTAGAGGTAGAGGCCACGGTTCGTCCGTGAGCATCTCTTGAAGTTCCGGGTACCAAGACCTTCTTGGCCAATCCGGAACCACGAGTATAGTTCTTACTCCTCTCCTTCTTATGATTCTCAATACTTTCGGTATGAGGGGCAGAGGAGGGAATACATACACTGACTGGTACACCCACGGCGTTACCAGAGCGTCCACTGCTATTGCCTGAGGGTCCCTTGACCTGGCGCAATATCTGTCCAGTTTTTTGTTTAGACGTGACGCCATCATGTCCACCTTTGGTCTTTCCCAACGGTTTACAATTTGGTGGAAGACTTCTGGGTGAAGTCCCCACTCTCCCGGGTGAAGGTCGTGTCTGCTGAGGAAGTCTGCTTCCCAGTTGTCCACTCCCGGAATGAACACTGCTGACAGTGCTATCACATGATTTTCCGCCCAGCGAAGAATCCTTGCAGTTTCTGCCATTGCCCTTCTGCTTCTCGTGCCGCCCTGTCTGTTTATGTGGGCGACTGACGTGATGTTGTCCGACTGGATCAACACCGCCTGACCCTGAAGCAGAGGTTTTGCTTGAATTAAAGCATTGTAAATGGCCCTTAGTTCTAGAATGTTTATATGAAGAGATGTTTCCATGCTTGACCACAAGCCCTGGAAATTCCTTCCCTGTGTGACTGCTCCCCAGTCTCTCAGGCTGGCATCCGTGGTTACCAGGATCCAATCCTGAATGCCAAATCTGCGGCCCTCTAGTAGATGAGCCCTCTGAAGCCACCACAGGAGAGACACCCTTGTCCTTGGCGACAGGGTTATCCGTTGATGCATCTGAAGATGCGATCCGGACCATTTTCCCAGTAGATCCCACTGAAAAGTTCTTGCATGGAATCTTCCGAATGGAATCGCTTCGTAAGAAGCCACCATTTTTCCCAGGACCCTTGTGCACTGATGCACTGAGACCTGTCCTGGTTTTAGGAGGTTCCTGACTAGCTCGGATAACTCCCTGGCCTTCTCCTCCGGGAGAAACACCTTCTTCTGGACTGTGTCCAGAATCATTCCTAAGAACAGTAGACGTGTCGTTGGAATCAGCTGCGATTTTGGAATATTTAGAATCCATCCGTGCTGACTTAGCACTACCTGAGATAGTGCCACTCCGACTTCTAACTGTTCCTTGGTTCTTGCCCTTATCAGGAGATCGTCCAAGTAAGGGATAATTAAGATGCCTTTTCTTCGTAGAAGAATCATCATTTCGGCCATTACCTTGGTAAAGACCCGAGGCGCCGTGGACAATCCAAACGGCAGCGTCTGAAACTGATAATGACAGTTTTGTACTACAAACCTGAGGTACCCTTGGTGAGAAGGATATATTGGGACGTGGAGATAAGCATCCTTGATGTCCAGCGACACCATATAGTCCCCCTCTTCCAGGTTCGCTATCACCGCTCTGAGTGACTCCATCTTGAATTTGAACCTTTTTATGTAAGTGTTCAAAGATTTTAGATTTAATATTGGTCTCACCGAGCCGTCCGGCTTCGGTACCACAAATAGTGTGGAATAATACCCCTTCCCCTGTTGTAAGAGGGGTACCTTGATTATCACCTGCTGGGAGTACAGCTTGTGAATGGCTTCCAGAACTGCCTCCCTGTCGGAGGGAGACTTTGGTAAAGCAGACTTCAGGAACCGATGAGGAGGAAACGCCTCGAATTCCAGTTTGTACCCCTGTGATACTACCTGTAGAATCCAGGGATCCACTTGCGAGTGAGCCCACTGCGCGTTGAAATACTTGAGACGGGCCCCCACCGTGTCTGAGTCTGCTTGTAAAGCCCCAGCGTCATGCTGAAGACTTGGCAGAAGCAGGGGAGGGCTTCTGCTCCTGGGAAGCGGCTGCATGGTGCTGCCTTTTTCCTCTTCCTCTGCCCTTGGGCAGAAAAGAGTGACCTTTTGCTCGCTTGTACTTATGGGAACGAAAGGACTGAGTTTGAAAAGACTGTCTTTCTGTTGATGTGAAGTAACCTGGGGTAAGAAGGTGGATTTTCCAGCCGTTGCCGTGGCCACCAGGTCTGTTAGACCAGCCCAAAATAACTCCTCCCCCTTATACGGCAATACTTCCATGTGCCGTTTGGAATCTGCGTCCCCTGACCACTGTCTGGTCCATAATGCTCTTCTGGCAGAGATGGACATTGCGCTTACTCTTGATGCCAGGGTACAAATATCCCTCTGCGCATCACGCATATATAGCAATGCATCCTTTAAATGTTCTATAGTTAACAGAATATTGTCCCTATCCAGGGTATCAATATTCTCAGTCAGGGAATCCGCCCATGCGACTCCAGCACTGCACATCCAGGCTGATGCGATTGCTGGTCGCAGTATAACACCAGTATGTGTGTATATACTTTTCAGGATATTTTCCAGCCTCCTATCAGCTGGTTCTTTGAGGGTGGCCGTATCAGGGGACGGTAACGCTACTTGTTTAGATAAACGTGTGAGCGCCTTATCTACCCTAGGGGGTGTTTCCCACCGTGCCCTAACCTCTGGCGGGAAAGGGTATAGTGCTAATAACTTATTAGAAATTAGCTGTTTTTTATCGGGGGAAACCCACGCTTTATCACACACCTCATTTATTTCCTCAGACTCAGGAAAAACTATTGGCAGTTTTTTCACACCCCACATAATACCCGCCTTTGAGGTATTTGTAGTGTCAGAAAGGTTCAATGCCTCTTTCATTGCCGTGATCATGTAACGTGTGGCCCTACTGGACATTACGTTTGTCTCGTCACCGTCGACACTAGATTCAGTATCTGTATCTGGATCCGTGTCGACCCACTGAGGTAGCGGCCGTTTTAGGGCCCCTGAGGGTGTCTGAGACGCCTGAACAGGCACTAATTGATTTGCCGGCTTTCTCATGTCGTCAACAGTTTTTTGTAAATTGCTGACATTATCACTTAATTGCTTAAACACAATCATCCAGTCAGGTGTCGACTCCCTAGGGGGTGACATCACTAACACAGGCAACTGCTCCGCCTCCACCTCATTTTCCTCCTCATACATGTCGACACACGCGTACCGACACACAGCACACACACCGGGAATGCTCTGATAGAGGACAGGACCCCACTTAGCCCTTTGGAGAGACAGAGGGAGAGTCTGCCAGCACACACCCAGCGCTATATATATACAGGGATAACCTTATATAAGTGTTAATCCCTTATAGCTCCGTAAGGACCATGGGGATTTAACCAAAGCTCCCAAACGGGCGGGAGAGTGCGGATGACTCTGCAGCACCGATTGAGCAAACAGGAGGTCCTCCTCAGCCAGGGTATCAAACTTATAGAACTTTGCAAAGGTGTTTGTCCCCGACCAAGTAGCTGCTCGGCACAACTGTAATGCCGAGACCCCTCGGGCAGCCGCCCAAGAAGAGCCCACTTTCCTAGTGGAGTGGGCCTTTACCGATTTCGGTAACGGCAATCCTGCCGTAGAATGCGCCTGCTGAATCGTGTTACAGATCCAGCAGGCAATAGTCTGCTTTGAAGCAGGGGCGCCAACCTTGTTGGCCGCATACAGAACAAACAAAGCTTCAATCTTTCTGATCCGAGCTGTTCTGGTCACATAAATCTTCAAAGCCCTGACTACATCCAGGGACTCAGAATCCTCCAAGTCCCTTGTAGCCACAGGCACGACAATAGGTTGGTTCACATGAAAAGATGAGACCACTTTTGGCAGAAAGTGAGGACGAGTCCTCAACTCTGCCCTATCCACGTGAAAAACCAAGTATGGGCTTTTATGCGATAAAGCCGCCAATTCTGAAACATGTCTCGCCGAAGCCAACGCCAACAACATGACCACTTTCCATGTGAGGTATTTCAACTCCACAGTTTTAAGTGGTTCAAACCAAGGTGACTTGAGGAACCGTAACACCACGTTAAGATCCCAAGGTGCCACCGGAGGCACAAAAGGAGGCTGAATATGCAGCACCCCCTTCACAAAAGTCTGTACCTCAGGAAGAGAGGCTAATTCTCTTTGAAAGAAAATGGATAAGGCCGAAATCTGGACCTTTATGGACCCCAATTTTAGGCCCAAGGTCACTCCTGTTTGAAGGAAGTGAAGCAGACGGCCCAAATGGAACTCCTCCGTAGGAGCAGCTCTGGCCTCACACCAAGAAACATATTTCCGCCATATACGGTGATAATGTTTTAACGTCACGTCTTTCCTAGCCTTGATCAGGGTAGGAATGACTTCCTCCGGAATTCCTTTTTCCGCTAGGATCCGGCGTTCAACCGCCATGCCGTCAAACGCAGCCGCGGTAAGTCTTGGAACAGACAGGGCCCCTGCTGCAGCAGGTCCTGCCTTAGAGGAAGAGGCCACGGATCTTCTGTGAGCAACTCTTGTAGTTCCGGATACCAAGTCCTCCGTGGCCAATCTGGAACAATGAGGATTGTTCTGACCCTGCTTATTCTTACAATTCTCAACACCTTGGGTATGAGAGGAAGAGGAGGAAACACATAGACCGATCTGAACACCCAAGGTGTCACCAGAGCGTCTACCGCTACCGCCTGAGGGTCCCTTGACATGGCGCAATACCGCTTTAGCTTTTTGTTGAGATGGGACGCCATCATGTCTATTTGAGGCAGGCCCCACCGATCCGCGATCTGTGCAAACACTTCTTGATGAAGTCCCCACTCCCCCGGATGCAGGTCGTGCCTGCTGAGGATGTCTGCCTCCCAGTTGTCCACCCCCGGGATGAACACCGCGGACAGCGCGCTTACATGGCCTTCCGCCCAGCGTAGAATCCTGGTCGCTTCTGCCATGGTCACTCTGCTCCTTGTTCCGCCTTGGCGGTTTATATGAGCCACTGCCGTGACATTGTCTGACTGAATCAGAACCGGTTTTCTCTGAAGTAAGTTCTCCGCCTGGCGCAGGGCGTTGTATATGGCCCTCAACTCCAGGACGTTGATGTGGAAACAAGTCTCCAGGCTTGACCAGAGACCTTGGAAATTTCTTCCCAGTGCCACTGCTCCCCAGCCTCGGAGG
Source organism: Pseudophryne corroboree (assembly GCF_028390025.1). Lineage (NCBI taxonomy): Eukaryota > Metazoa > Chordata > Amphibia > Anura > Myobatrachidae > Pseudophryne > Pseudophryne corroboree. Next base: position 245,849,981 of record NC_086445.1, on the reverse strand, counting down.
CTTGCGTCCGTGGTTACCAGGACCCAGTCCTGAATGCTGAACCTGCGCCCCTCTAGAAGGTGAGCACTGTTCAGCCACCACAGGAGAGATACCCTGGTCCTGGGAGACAGGGTGATCCTTTGATGCATTTGTAAATGGGACCCGGACCACTTGTCCAAGAGGTCCCATTGAAAAGTCCTCGCATGGAATCTGCCGAAAGGGATGGCCTCGTATGAAGCCACCATCTTCCCCAGGACCCGCGTGCACTGATGCACCGAAACCTTCTTTGGTTTCAATAGGTTCCTGACCATGGTCATGAGTTCCTGAACCTTTCCGATCGGAAGAAAAACCTTTTTCTGGTCTGTGTCTAGGATCAGGCCCAGAAAGGTCAGACGCGTAGTAGGAACTAGCTGGGACTTCGGTATATTGAGAATCCAGCCGTGTAGCTGCAACGTCTTCATGGACAGAGACACGCTGTCCAGCAACTTCTCCCGAGATCTCGCCTTTATTAGGAGATCGTCCAAGTATGGGATAATTGTGACCCCCTGCCTGCGCAGGAGCACCATCATTTCCGCCAGTACCTTGGTGAAAATCCTCAGGGCCGTGGAAAGCCCAAACGGCAACGTCTGAAATTGGTAGTGACAGTCCTGCACTGCAAATCTCAGGAATGCCTGATGAGGGGGGGAATATTGGAACATGAAGGCATGCATCCTTCATGTCCAGGGACACCATCCAATCCCCCCCCTCCAGGCTGGCGATGACCGCCCGGAGTGTTTCCATTTTGAACTTGAACCTTTTCAAGTACAAGTTCAGAGATTTCAGGTTTAAAATGGGCCTGACCGAACCATCCGGTTTCGGGACCACAAACAGGGTTGAATAATATCCCTCTCCCTGCTGGAGATGAGGAACTGTGACAATAACCTGTCGAACATACAATTTTTGGATTGCTGTCAACACTGACTCCCTCTCTGACGGGGAAGTCAGCAGAGCCGATTTGAAAAACCGGCGAGGAGGCAAGTCTTCGAATTCCAACAATCTCTATTGCCCAGGGATCTACCTGCGATTGAACCCAGACGTGGCTGAAAAACCGAAGACGAGCCCCCACCAGATCTGCCTCCCCCCGGGAAGCCCCAGCGTCATGCGGTGGACTTTGCAGACGCAGGGGAGGACTTCTGCTCTTGGGAACTAGCTGTGTGCAGCTTCTTTCCCCTGCCTTTTCCTCTGGTAACAAAGGACGATCCCCGCACCTTCTTGTTTTTATTGGAACGAAAGGACTGCATTTGATAATGAGGTGCCTTCTTAGTATGCTGCGGGGGGACATAAGGCAAGAAATTCGACTTACCAGCCGTAGCGACTAGGTCCGAGAGGCCGTCTCCAAACAACTCCTCCCCCTTGTATGGCAAGGACTCCATGTGCCGCTTAGAATCGACATCTCCCGTCCACTGCCGGGTCCACAGGAGTCGCCTAGCAGAAATGGACATAGCATTTATTCTGGAGCTTAATAAACAAATGTCTCTCTGAGCATCTCTCATATACAAGGCAGCATCTCTGATATGCTCTATGGTCATTTGAATGGCATCCCTATCTAAGGTGTCAATCTCCGCAGATAAGGAATCTGCCCATGCCACAACTGCACTACAAACCCAGGCTGCAGCCATAGCCGGTCTAGCAATAGTACCGGAGTGAGTGTAAATGTGCTTCAAGGTAATTTCCTGTCTGCGATCAGCCGGTTCCTTGAGGGAAGCCGTATCCTGAGAAGGCAGTGCCACCTTTTGGACAAGCGTGTCAGCGCCTTGTCCACTTTTGGTGAAGATTCCCAGCGTATCCCATCAGTTTGTGGAAAAGGATACGCCATAAGAATCCTTTTGGGAACTTGTGGTCTCCTATCTGGAGAGTCCCAAGTCTTTTCGCACAATTCACTTAACTCAAATGATGATGGAAAAGTGACTTCAGGCTTTTTCTCTTTATACATGTGTACCCTCGTGTCAGGGACAGGGGGTTCCTCAGTAATATGCAAAACCTCTTTAATGGCCATAATCATGTACTGTATATACCCTTAGCCACCTTCGGCTGTAATTTTGCATCTTCATAGTCGACACTAGAGTCAGAATCTGTGTCGGTATCTGTGTCATCGATCTGGGATATGGTGCGCTTCTGAGACCCCGACGGGCCTGACGCTACAGGGACAGGCATGGACTGGGTACCTGACTGATCCCTAGCTTCTGCCTTGTCTAACCTTTTATGCAATAGATTTACATTTGCATTCAAGACATTCAGCGTATCCACCCAGTCCGGTGTCGGCGTTGCCGACGGCGACCCGACATTCAAACACTCCCCCTCCACCGTAAGCGAGCCTTCCTCGTCAAACATGTCAACACACGCGTACCGACACACTTCACACACACACAGGGAGCCCCTTTTCTGAAGACAGTATCCCTGTCAAGGCCCTTTGGAGAGACAGAGAGAGAGAGTATGCCAGCACACACCCCAGCGCAATAACCCTGGAGACCAACACCAAATGTTTTTCCCCAGCAGCGGTGTAATATGTAAACCGCCAATTATGTGCCCCACTCTCTTTTAAGCACCCTTTCACCGTGTGGAAGCAGAGGAGAGTCCGGGGAGCTTCCTCTCAGCAGTGCTGTGGAGAGAAAATGGCGCTGGTGACTGCTGAGGGAGAAGCCCAAAATCCAAACAAAAATGCTTTCAAGCAGAGAACTCTAGAGAGCTCTCTACAGTGCACCCATCTTGCTCTGGGCACATTGTAAAACTGAGGTCTGGAGGAGGGTCATAGAGGGAGGAGCCAGTGCACACCCAGAATCCAAAGCTTTCTAAAAGTGCCCTATCTCCTGCGGAGCCCGTCTATTCCCCATGGTCCTTACGGAGTCCCAGCATCCTCAAGGACGTTAGAGAAAGAGTTTAATTCCTTAGACGCAGGGAAGGTTAGCGAGGTTTTCTGGTCAGTGAAGAAAGCCTCCTCAACCTGCTCAGGTGTTGTATCTGTAATGTTCAACACATCTCTAATGGCCTCAATCATCAACTGCACCCCTTTTGCAAGAGATGCCACCCCCCGCAGGACCTCCTCCTCACAGTCACATCACAGTCTGCCGTGTCAGAATCGGTATCAGTGTCATCCTGCATAATCTGGGCAAGAGCACGTTTATGAGAGTGCATGCTAGAGGGCCCTAAGGGAACAGAATCAGACCAAACTGCCATAGAGTTCTGTAAGACCTGAGTTGCAGTTTCATTTTGTGCAACCCTAGTAGAAATCTGAGAAATCATACTTTTGATAGAGGACAACCACTCAGGCTCTCTTGCAGGGACCTGCGCTAAAACAGTACAATCCTAATTACATGAAATGCGATCATCCTGAGAGGAATTACCCTCTGCAGCATATGACACAGAGTCCCTGAACATAGTTTTAGGAAGACAAACACGCCACACACACAGGGAAGGGGCAGACAGAGTTCCCCCACCTCTCTCCCCCCCCCCAAGAATGCCAAGAGAGACACAGAGATTGGAGCCAACCCACACACAGCGCTTCAGGATATAGGGAACCCTTCTACAACCCCCTGGTACCGTACAAGGCAGCTGGAGTTAATCTGGAGGGACAGCTCTCACTGACAGCGCTTCTGCAGGCAGGAAAATGGTGCTGAATGCTGCTGGGTCCGCTCTGAGAAGCCCCGCCCCCTTTCATGGCGCTGCTTCCCGCTCTTCTGAAGATTATAGTGGCCTGAGGAACTGTGCTGGCAGCGATCCTGGGACCCCGACAGGCTTGTTGGACAGTATAGGCGCTGGCTCAGGGCACCCCTCACAGAGCCGCACCATGTACCGCTGAGCTCCGTACTGCGCTCCCTACCCTGTTGCAGTCATCTTCACACCGGCTCCCCGCTTACCAAGGGGACCGGTGACTAACTCGCCACTGATCTTCTAGCTCTGTAAGGGGGTGGCGGCATGCTGCTGGGGTGAGCGATCCCCTGTGGCGGCGAATGTTCGATCCCCTCAGGAGCTCAGTGTCCTGTCAGCAGAGATAGTGACTCAGACCCCGCATGGTGGACACTACTCCCCCCCCCCCTTAGTCCCTTGAAGCAGCGAGGCTGTTTCCAGCAGCTTCCCTGTGCCTAAACAAAAAATTGGATTTTGATAACCTACCGGTAAATACTTTTCTCCTAGTCCGTAGAGGATGCTGGGGACGACATCAAGACCATGGGGTATAGTCGGGATCCGCAGGAGACATGGGCACTCTAAAGACTTTTCATTGGGTGTGAACTGGCTCCTCCCTCTATGCCCCTCCTCCAGACATCAGTTGTAGGAACTGTGCCCAGGGAGACTGACATTTCGAGGATAGGAATTACTTAACTAGTGGTGAGATATCTACCAACTCACACCCTCAACAGTGCCGCACACATAGCATTCAACATAACACACGACCACAGGCATGAACTAATTGCAGCAACATGCTGAAAACAAGATAACACAACTTGTGTAACTGTAATAACTAAACTGCAGGTAAAGTACGCACTGGGACAGGCGCCCAGCATCCTCTACGGACTAGGAGAAAATAAGAATTTACTCACCGGTAATTCTATTTCTCGTAGTCCGTAGTGGATGCTGGGAACTCCGTAAGGACCAAGGGGAATAGACGGCTCCGCAGGAGACTGGGCACATCTAAAGAAAGATTTAGGACTATCTGGTGTGCACTGGCTCCTCCCCCTATGACCCTCCTCCAAGACTCAGTTAGGACACTGTGCCCGGAAGAGCTGACACAATAAGGAAGGATTTTGAATCCCGGGTAAGACTCATACCAGCCACACCAATCACACCGTATAACTCGTGATAGGAAACCCGGGTAACAGTATGATAACAACGGAGCCTCTGCAGATGGCTCGCAATAACAACCCGATTTGTGTAACAATAACTATTTACAAGTATTGCAGACAATCCGCACTTGGGATGGGCGCCCAGCATCCACTACGAGAAATAGAATTACCGGTGAGTAAATTCTTATTTTCTCTGATGTCCTAGTGGATGCTGGGAACTCCGTAAGGACCATGGGGATTATACCAAAGCTCCCAAACGGGCGGGAGAGTGCGGATGACTCTGCAACACCGAATGAGAGAACTCCAGGTCCTCCTCAGCCAGGGTATCAAATTTGTAGAATTTAGCAAACGTGTTTGCCCCTGACAAAGTAGCAGCTCGGCAAAGTTGTAAAGCCGAGACCCCTCGGGCAGCCGCCCAAGATGAGCCCACCTTCCTTGTGGAAAGGGCTTTTACAGATTTAGGCTGCGGTAGTCCCACCGCAGAATGCGCCAGCTGAATAGTACTACAAATCCAGCGCGCGATAGTCTGCTTAGAAGCAGGAGCACCCAGTTTGTTGGGTGCATACAGGATAAACAGCGAGTCAGTTTTTCTGACTCCAGCCGTCCTGGAAACATACATTTTCAGGGCCCTGACTACGTCCAGTAACTTGGAATCCTCCAAGTTCCTAGTAGCCGCAGGCACCACAATAGGCTGGTTCAAGTGAAACGCTGATACCACCTTCGGGAGAAACTGAGGACGAGTCCTCAACTCTGCCCTATCCATATGGAAAATCAGATAAGGGCTTTTATATGACAAAGCCGCCAATTCTGACACACGCCTGGCCGAAGCCAGGGCCAACAGCATGACCACTTTCCACGTGAGATATTTCAAATCCACAGTCTTAAGTGGTTCAAACCAATGTGATTTCAGGAACTCCAAAACCACATTGAGATCCCAAGGTGCCACTGGGGGCACAAAAGGAGGCTGAATATGCAGAACTCCTTTGACAAAAGTCTGAACTTCAGGCAGTGAAGCCAGTTCTTTCTGGAAGAAAATCGACAGGGCCGAAATCTGGACCTTAATGGACCCCAATTTGAGGCCCAACGTCACCCCTGCTTGCAGGAAATGCAGGAATTGACCCAGTTGAAATTCCTCCGTTGGGGCCTTCCTGGCCTCACACCAAGCAACATATTTCCGCCAAATGCGGTGATAATGTTTTGCGGTGACATCCTTCCTGGCTTTGATCAGGGTAGGGATGACTTCCTCCGGAATGCCCTTTTCCTTCAGGATCCGGTGTTCAACCGCCATGCCGTCAAACGTAGCCGCGGTAGGTCTTGGAACAGACAGGGCCCCTGCTGCAGCAGGTCTTGTCTGAGCGGCAGAGGCCAAGGGTCCTCTGAAAGCATCTCTTGAAGTTCCGGGTACCAAGCTCTTCTTGGCCAGTCCGGAACCACGAGTATAGTTTTCACTCCTCGCCTTCGTATTATTCTCAGTACCTTGGGAATGAGAGGCAGAGGAGGAAACACATAAACCGACTGGTACACCCACGGTGTGACTAGAGCGTCCACTGCGATCGCCTGAGGGTCCCTTGACCTGGCGCAATATCTTTTTAGCTTTTTGTTGAGGCGGGACGCCATCATGTCCACCTGTGGTCTTTCCCAACGGTTTACCAGCATTTGGAAGACTTCTGGATGAAGTCCCCATTCTCCCGAGTGGAGGTCGAGCCTGCTGAGGAAGTCTGCTTCCCAGTTGTCCACTCCCGGAATGAACACTGCTGTCAGTGCTAACACATGATTTTCCGCCCATCGGAGAATCCTTGTGGCTTCTGCCATTGCCCTCCTGCTTCTTGTGCCGCCCTGTCTGTTTACATGGGCGACCGCCGTGATGTTGTCTGATTGGATCAGTACCGGTTGGTTCTGAAGCAGGGGCCTTGCTTGGCTTAGGGCATTGTAAATGGCCCTTAGCTCCAGAATATTTATGTGAAGCGAAATCTCCTGATTTGACCACAGTCCTTGGAAATTTCTTCCCTGTGTGACTGCACCCCAGCCCCGAAGGCTGGCATCCGTGGTCACCAGGACCCAGTCCTGTATTCCGAATCTGCGGCCCTCTAGTAGATGAGCCCTCTGCAGCCACCACAGCAGCGACACCCTGGTCCTTGCCGACAGGGTTATCCGCTGTTGCATCTGGAGATGGGACCCGGACCATTTGTCCAACAGGTCCCACTAAAAAAGTCCTTGCGTGGAACCTTCCGAATGGAATTGCTTCGTACGAAGCTACCATTTTTCCCAGGACTCGTGTGTGCATTGATGTACCGACACCTGTCCCGGTTTTAGGAGGTCTCTGACTAGAGATGACAACTCCTCGGCTTTTTCCACTGGTAGTAACACTTTTTTCTGGTCTGTGTCCAGAATCATTCCCAGGAACAGAAGACGTGTCGTCGGGACCAGCTGTGACTTTGGAATATTGAGAATCCAGCCGTGCTGTTGTAGCACTTCCCGAGAAAGTGCTACCCCCACTACCAACTGTTCCTTGGACCTCGCCTTTATCAGGAGATCGTCCAAGTACGGGATAATTAAAACTCCCTTCTTGCGAAGGAGTATCATCATTTCGGCCATTACCTTGGTAAAGACCCTCGGTGCCGTGGATAACCCAAACGGCAGCGTCTGGAACCGATCGTGACAGTCCTGTACCACAAATCTGAGGTACTCCTGGTGAGGAGGGTAAATGGGGACATGCAGGTAGGCATCCTTGATGTCCAGAGAGACCATGTAATCCCCCTCGTCCAGGCTCGCAATAACCGCCCTGAGCGATTCCATCTTGAACTTGAACTTTCTGATATACGTGTTCCAGGATTTTAAATTTAAGATGGGTCTCACCGAACCGTCCGGTTTCGGTACCACAAACATTGTGGAATAGTAACCCTTTCCTTGCTGAAGGAGGGGTACCTTGACAATCACTTGCTGTGAATACAGTTTTTGGATAGCCACCAACACTGCCTCCCTGGCAGAGGGAGTTGCTGGTAAGGCAGATTTTAGAAAACAGCGGGGGGGGGGGGGGACGTCTCGAATTCCAGCCTGTACCCCTGAGATACTACTTGAAGGATCCAGGGATCCACCTGTGAGAGAGCCCACTGTGTGCTGAAATTTCTGAGACGGGCCCCCACCGTACCCGGGTCCGCCTGTGAAGCCCCAGCGTCATGCTGTGGACTTACCGGACGCGGGGGAGGACTTTTGCTCTTGGGAACTGGCTGTATGCTGCAGCTTTTTCCCTCTACCTTTGCCTCTCGGCAGAAAGGATGCGCCTCGAGCCCTCTTGTGTTTATGGGGCCGAAAGGACTGTACTTGATAATACGGTGCTTTCTTTTGCTGTGGGGTAGCCTGTGGCAAAAATGTCGATTTCCCAGCCGTAGCTGTGGAAACGAGGTCTGAAAGACCATCCCCAAACAGTTCCACCCCCCTATAAGGCAAAACTTCCATGTGCCTTTTTGAATCGGCATCACCTGACCACTGCCGAGTCCATAACCCCCTTCTGGCGGCAATGGACATTGCGCTTATTTTTGATGCCAGCCGGCAAATATCCCTCTGTGCATCGCGCATGTATAAGACAGCGTCTTTTATATGCTCTACTGTCAGCAAAATATTGTCCCTATCCAGGGTATCAATATTATCCGACAGGGAATCTGACCACGCAGCAGCAGCACTGCACATCCATGCTGATGCAATCGCTGGTCGCAATATAATGCCCGTGTGTGTATAATAAGAATTTACTTACCGATAATTCTATTTCTCATAGTCCGTAGTGGATGCTGGGGACTCCGAAAGGACCATGGGGAATAGCGGCTCCGCAGGAGACTGGGCACAAAGTAAAAGCTTTAGGACTAGCTGGTGTGCACTGGCTCCTCCCCCTATGACCCTCCTCCAAGCCTCAGTTAGGATACTGTGCCCGGACGAGCGTACACAATAAGGAAGGATTTTGAATCCCAGGTAAGACTCATACCAGCCACACCAATCACACCGTACAACTTGTGATCTGAACCCAGTTAACAGCATGATAACAGAAGGAGCCTCTGAAAAGATGGCTCACAACAACAATAACCCGATTTTTGTAACAATAACTATGTACAAGTAATGCAGACAATCCGCACTTGGGATGGGTGCCCAGCATCCACTACGGACTATGAGAAATAGATTTATCGGTAAGTAAATTCTTATTTTCTCTAACGTCCTAGTGGATGCTGGGGACTCCGAAAGGACCATGGGGATTATACCAAAGCTCCCAAACGGGCGGGAGAGTGCGGATGACTCTGCAGCACCGAATGAGAGAACTCCAGGTCCTCCTCAGCCAGGGTATCAAATTTGTAGAATTTAGCAAACGTGTTTGCCCCTGACCAAGTAGCAGCTCGGCAAAGTTGTAAAGCCGAGACCCCTCGGGCAGCCGCCCAAGATGAGCCCACTTTCCGTGTGGAATGGGCTTTTATAGATTTTGGCTGTGGCAGGCCTGCCACAGAATGTGCAAGCTGAATTGTACTACAAATCCAACGAGCAATCGTCTGCTTAGAAGCAGGAGCACCCAGCTTGTTGGGTGCATACAGGATAAACAGCGAGTCAGATTTTCTGACTCCAGCCGTACTGGAAACATATATTTTCAGGGCCCTGACTACGTCCAGCAACTTGGAATCCTCCAAGTCCCTAGTAGCCGCAGGCACCACAATAGGTTGGTTTAAGTGAAATGCTGAAACCACCTTAGGGAGAAATTGAGGACGAGTCCTCAATTCTGCCCTGTCCGTATGAAAAATTAGGTAAGGGCTTTTATAGGATAAAGCCGCCAATTCTGATACACGCCTGGCTGAAGCCAGGGCTAACAGCATTACCACTTTCCATGTGAGATATTTCAAGTCCACAGTGGTGAGTGGTTCAAACCAATGTGATTTTAGGAATCCCAACACTACATTGAGATCCCAAGGTGCCACTGGAGGCACAAAAGGAGGCTGTATATGCAGTACTCCCTTGACAAACGTCTGAACTTCAGGAACAGAAGCTAGTTCTTTTTGGAAGAATATCGACAGGGCCGAAATTTGAACCTTAATGGACCCTAATTTGAGGCCCATAGACAGTCCTGTTTGCAGGAAATGCAGGAATCGACCCAGTTGAAATTCCTCAGTAGGGGCCTTCCTGGCCTCGCACCACGCAACATATTTACGCCAAATACGGTGATAATGTTGTACGGTTACATCCTTCCTGGCTTTGATCAGGGTAGGGATGACTTCATCCGGAATGCCTTTTTCCTTCAGGATCCGGCGTTCAACCGCCATGCCGTCAAACGCAGCCGCGGTAAGTCTTGGAACAGACATGGTCCCTGCTGGAGCAGGTCCTGTCTTAGAGGTAGAGGCCACGGGTCTTCCGTGAGCATCTCTTGAATTTCCGGGTACCAAGTCCTTCTTGGCCAATCCGGAGCCACGAGTATAGTCTTTACTCCTCTCCTTCTTATGATTCTCAGTACTTTTGGTATGAGAGGAAGAGGAGGGAACACATACACTGACCGGTACACCCACGGTGTTACCAGAGCGTCCACAGCTATTGCCTGAGGGTCCCTTGACCTGGAGCAATATCTGTCCAGTTTTTTGTTGAGGCGAGACGCCATCATGTCCACCTTTGGTTTTTCCCAACGGTTTACAATCATGTGGAAGACTTCTGGGTGAAGTCCCCACTCCCCCGGGTGAAGATCGTGTCTGCTGAGGAAGTCTGCTTCCCAGTTGTCCACTCCCGGAATGAACACTGCTGACAGTGCTATCACATGATTTTCCGCCCAGCGAAGAATCCTTGTCACTTCCGTCATTGCCCTCCTGCTTCTTGTGCCGCCCTGTCTGTTTACGTGGGCGACTGCCGTGATGTTGTCCGACTGGATCAATACTGGCTGACCCTGAAGCAGAGGCCTTGCCTGACTTAGGGCATTGTAAATGGCCCTTAGTTCCAGGATATTTATGTGAAGTGACGTTTCCATGCTTGACCACAAGCCCTGGAAATTTTTTCCCTGTGTGACTGCTCCCCAGCCTCTCAGGCTGGCATCCGTGGTCACCAGGACCCAATCCTGAATGCCGAATCTGCGGCCCTCTAGGAGATGAGCACTCTGTAACCACCACAGGAGAGACACGCTTGTCCTTGGAGACAGGGTTATCCGCTGATGCATTTGAAGATGCGATCCGGACCATTTGTCTAGCAGATCCAACTGAAAAGTTCTTGCGTGGAATCTGCCGAATGGAATCGCTTCGTAAGAAGCCACCATCTTTCCCAGGACCCTTGTGCACTGATGCACTGACACCTGGCCTGGTCTTAGGAGTTTCCTGACTAGGTCGGATAACTCCCTGGCTTTCTCTTCCGGGAGAAACACCTTTTTCTGTACTGTGTCCAGAATCATCCCTAGGAACAGCAGACGTGTCGTCGGAATCAGCTGCGATTTTGGAATATTTAGAATCTATCCGTGCTGTCGTAGTACTATTTGAGATAGTGCTACTCCGACCTCTAACTGTTCTCTGGACCGTGCCCTTATCAGGAGATCGTCCAAGTAAGGGATAATTAAGACGCCTTTTCTTCGAAGAAGAATCATCATTTCGGCCATTACCTTGGTAAAGACCCGGGGTGCCGTGGACAATCCAAACGGCAGCGTCTGAAACTGATAGTGACAGTTCTGTACCACAAACCTGAGGTACCCTTGGTGAGAAGGGCAAATTGGGACATGGAGGTAAGCATCCTTGATGTCCAGAGACACCATGTAGTCCCCTTCTTCCAGGTTCGCTATCACTGCTCTGAGTGACTCCATCTTGAACCTTTTTATGTAAGTGTTCAAGGCTTTCAGATTTAAAATGGGTCTCACCGAGCCGTCCGGCTTCGGTACCACAAACAGCGTGGAGTAATACCCCTTTCCCTGTTGTAGGAGGGGTACCTTGATCATCACTTGCTGGGAATACAGCTTGTGAATGGCTTCCAATACCGTCTCCCTGTCGGGGGTAGACGTTGGTAAAGCAGACTTCAGGAACCGGCGAGGGGGAGACGTCTCGAATTCCAATTTGTACCCCTGAGATACTACCTGCAGGATCCAGGGGTCCACTTGCGAGTGAGCCCACTGCGCGCTGAAATTCTTGAGACGGGCCCCCACCGTGCCTGAGTCCGCTTGTAAGGCCCCAGCGTCATGCTGAGGACTTGGCAGAAGCGGGGGAGGGCTTCTGGTCGTGGGAAGAAGCTGTCTGTTGCAGTCTTTTTCCCCTTCCTCTGCCCCGGGGCAGATATGAGTGGCCTTTTGCCCGCTTGCCCTTATGGGGACGAAAGGACTGAGCCTGAAAAGGCGGTATCTTTTTCTGCTGCGAGGTGACTTGGGGTAAAAAGGTGGATTTCCCAGCCGTTGCCGTGGCCACCAGGTCTGATAGACCGCCCCCAAATAACTCCTCCCCTTTATACGGCAATACTTCCATATGCCGTTTGGAATCCGCATCCCCTGACCACTGTCGCGTCCATAATCCTCTTCTGGCAGAAATGGACATCGCACTTACTCTTGATGCCAGAGTGCAAATGTCTCTCTGTGCATCTCGCATATATAGGAATGCATCCTTTAAATGCTCTATAGTCAATATTATATTGTCCCTGTCCAGGGTATCAATATTTTCAGTCAGGGAATCCGACCAAGCCACCCAAGCACTGCACATCCAGGCTGAGGCGATTGCTGGTCGCAGTATAACACCAGTATGTGTGTATATACTTTTAAGGATATTTTCCAGCCTCCTATCTGTTGGCTCCTTAAGGGCGGCCGTTTCTGGAGACGGTAACGCCACTTGTTTTGATAAGCGTGTGAGCGCCTTATCCACCCTAGGGGGTGTTTCCCAACGAGCCCTAACCTCTGGTGGGAAGGGATATAGTGCCAATAATTTTTTAGAAATTAGTAGTTTTTTGTCGGGGGTAACCCACACTTCATCACACACTTCATTCAATTCATCTGATTCAGGAAAAACTACGGGTAGTTTTTTCACACCCCACATAATACCCCTTTTTGTGGTACTTGCAGTATCAGAGATGTGCAAAACCTCCTTCATTGCCGTGATCATGTAACGTGTGGCCCTACTGGAAAATACGTTTGTTTCTTCACCGTCGACACTGGAGTCAGTGTCTGTGTCTGGGTCCGTGTCGACCCACTGAGGTAACGGGCGTTTAATAGCCCAAGACGGTGTTTGAGACGCCTGGACAGGCACTAACTGAGCTGCCGGCTGTCTCATGTCGTCAACAGTTTTCTGTAACGTGCCGACACGGTCACGTAATTCCTTAATTACGGCCATCCATTCAGGTGTCGACTCCCTAGGGGGTGACATCACCATTATAGGCAATTGCTCCGCCTCCACATCATTTTCCTCCTCATACATGTCGACACACACGTACCGACACCCAACACACACACAGGGAATGCTCTGATAGAGGACAGGACCCACTTAGCCCCTTGGGGAGACAGAGGGAGAGTTTGCCAGCACACACCAGAGCGCTATATATGTATAGGGACAACCTTACAATAAGTGTCTATCCCTTATAGCTGCTTATATCTGTTATTTTGCCAAAAAAGTGCCCCCCTCTCTTTTTTACCCTGTTTCTGTAGTTGCAGGATGCAGGGGAGATTCTGGGAGCCTTCCTACCAGCGGAGCTGTGTGGGAAAAATGGCGCTGTGTGCTGAGGAGATAGGCCCCGCCCCCTTCACGGCGGGCTCTTCTCCCGCTTTTTTCTGGAAAACTGGCAGGGGTTAAATACATCCATATAGCCCAGGAGCTATATGTGATGTATTTTTTGCCAAATAAGGTAAATTCATTGCTTCCCAGGGCGCCCCCCCCCAGCGTCCTGCACCCTCAGTGACCGAAGTGTGAAGTGTGCTGAGAGCAATGGCGCACAGCTGCAGTGCTGTGCGCTACCTTATGAAGACAGGAAAGTCTTCTGCCGCCGATTTATGGACCTCTTCTTGCTTCAGCATCTGTAAGGGGGCCGGCGGCGCGGCTCCGGGACCCATCCATGGCTGGGCCTGTGATCGTCCCTCTGGAGCTAATGTCCAGTAGCCTAAGAAGCCCAATCCACTCTGCACGCAGGTGAGTTCGCTTCTTCTCCCCTTAGTCCCTCGATGCAGTGAGCCTGTTGCCAGCAGGTCTCACTGAAAATAAAAAACCTATTTAAACTTTTACTCTAAGCAGCTCAGGAGAGCCACCTAGATTGCACCCTTCTTGTTCGGGCACAAAATCTTAACTGAGGCTTGGAGGAGGGTCATAGGGGGAGGAGCCAGTGCACACCAGCTAGTCCTAAAGCTTTTACTTTGTGCCCAGTCTCCTGCGGAACCGCTATTCCCCATGGTCCTTTCGGAGTCCCCAGCATCCACTAGGACGTTAGAGAAATATAGCTTTTAGGGTAGCCTCCAGCTTTCTATCAGCAGGATCCTTTAGGGCGGCCGTATCCTGAGACGGTAGTGCCACCTGTTTTGATAAACGTGTAAGCGCTTTATCTACCCTAGGGGATGTTTCCCAACGTGACCTATCCTCTGGCGGGAAAGGGTACGCTGCCAATAACCGTTTAGAAATTATCAATTTCTTATCGGGGGGGAAGTCCAGGCTTCATCACACACTTAATTCAATTCCTCAGATGCAGGAAAAACTACTGGTAGTTTTTTCTCACCGAACATAATACCCTTTTTTGTGGTACCTGGGGTACTATCAGAAATGTGTAATACATTTTTCATTGCCTCAGTCATGTAACGGGTGGACCTATTGGAGGGTACACTAGTCTCATCGTCGTCGACACTGGAGTCGGTATCCGTGTCGACATCTGTGTCTGCCATCTGAGGTAGCGGGCGTTTTAAAGCCCCTGATGACATTTGAGACGCTGGAACAGTCACAAGCTGAGTAGCCGGCTGTCCTATGTCGTCAAACCTTTTATGTAAGGAGCTGACACTGTCACGTAATTCCTTCCATAAGTCCATCCACACAGGTGTCGACCCCTCAGGGGGTGACAACACATTTACAGGCATTTGCTCTGCCTCCACATCATTTTCCTCATCATACATGTCGACACAGCGGTACCGACACACAGCACACACACAGGGAATGCTCTGACAGAGGACAGGACCCCACAAAGCCCTTTGGGGAGACAGAGGGAGAGTATGCCAGCACACACCAGAGCGCTATATAACAGAGGGATATCACTATACAGAGTGTTTTTCCCCTATAGCTGCTTGTATTATATATATACACTGCGCCTAAATTTAGTGCCCCCCCTCTCTTTTTTACCCTTTCTGTAGTGCAGGACTGCAGGGGAGAGCCAGGGAGCGATCCTTCCAGCGGAGCTGTGAGGGAAAATGTCGCCAGTGTGCTGAGGGAGATGGCTCCGCCCCTTTTTCGGCAGGCTTTCTCCCGCTTTTTGTGTTATTCTGGCAGGGGTAATTTACACCTATATAGCCTCTGGGGCTATATATGGTGTCAGTTTTGCCAGCCAAGGTGTTAATATTGCTGCTCAGGGCGCCCCCCCCCAGCGCCCTGCACCCATCAGTGACCGAAGTGTGTGGTGTGCATGAGGAGCAATGGCGCACAGCTGCAGTGCTGTGCGCTACCTTGGAGAAGACAGAAGTCTTCAGCCGCCGATTTTCCGGACCTTCTTGCTTCTGGCTCTGTAAGGGTGACGGCGGCGCGGCTCCGGGAACGGACGACGAGGTCGGGTCCTGTGTGCGATCCCTCTGGAGCTAATGGTGTCCAGTAGCCTAAGAAGTCCAAGCTACCACCAGTTAGGTAGGTTCGCTTCTTCTCCCCTTAGTCCCTCGCTGCAGTGAGCCTGTTGCCAGCAGGTCTCACTGTAAAATAAAAAACCTAAACTATACTTTCTTTCTAGGAGCTCAGGAGAGCCCCTAGTGTGCATCCAGCTCGGCCGGGCACAGAAATCTAACTGAGGCTTGGAGGAGGGTCATAGGGGGAGGAGCCAGTGCACACCAGATAGTCCTAAATCTTTCTTTAGATGTGCCCAGTCTCCTGCGGAGCCGTCTATTCCCCTTGGTCCTTACGGAGTTCCCAGCATCCACTAGGACGTCAGAGAAAAGGATTTACCGGTAGGTTATCAAAATCCTATTTTGTCATACATCCTAGAGGATGCTGGGGACGACATCAAGACCATGGGGTCTATACCAAAGCTCCAGTACGGGCGGGAGACTGCGGATGACCCTGCAGCACCGATTGACCAAACTTTAGGTCCTCATCGGCCAAGGTGTCAAACTTGTAGAACTTAGCAAATGTGTTTGACCCTGACCAAGTAGCTGCTCGGCAAAGTTGTAATGCCGAGACCCCCCGGGCAGTCGCCCAGGATAAGCCCACCTTCCTAGTGGAGTGGGCCTTTACAGACGTCGGTAATAGCAATCCAGCCGTAGTATGAGCTTGCTGAATCGTATTTCTAATCCAACGTGCAATAGTCTGCTTGGAAGCAGGACAGCCAATTTTGTTGTGATCATACAGGACAAACAGAGCCTCTGTTTTCCGTATACGAGCTGTTCTAGCAACATAAATTTTCAAAGCTCTAACCACATCTAGAGACTTTGAATCAGTGAATGTGTCAGTAACTAGTGTTCACTCTAGGCTGTTTTAGCAGGGCGCCGCACCCTGCCCGTTTTTTAACAGGCAAAACCCGCCCTGCCCCTTTTGCGGCGCCCTGCTAGAACAGCCGCCCGCTCCCTGCCCTCCGGCGTGTATAGATGCCGTGCGCATGCGCGCGGCATCCATTCACGCATTGGGAGAGGGCTGGGGGAAGCCCAGCACCGACGGAGGTGCTGGGCACGCCCCCAACAGTGACGTCGCCGGCCACAGACGCTCTCTATAGTAGCGTCTGTGGGGCGCACCGCCCCCTAAAATGACGGAGGCGTGGCCACGCCCCCTAATTTGCGTGGTCGCGCCCCCATTTCGGCCGCGCGCGCACACATGTGCCCCCGGAGTCAGGCGCCCTGCCCCTTTTCACTCCTAGAGTGAACACTAAGTAACTACTGGCACCACAATAGGTTGGTTTATGTGAAAAGCAGAAACCACCTTTGGAAGAAAATGTTGGCGAGTTTGCAACTCTGCCCTATCTTCATGGAAAATCAGGTAAGGGCTCTTGTGAGATAGGGCCCCCAATTCCGACACCCGCCTTGCGGATGCCAATGCCAAAAGCATCACCACTTTCCAAGTGAGAAACTTCAACTCTATCTTTTGTAGAGGCTCAAACCAATCCAACTGAAGGAACTGCAATACCACGTTAAGGTCCCATGGTGCCACTGGAGGCACGAATGGAGGCTGGATGTGCAGAACCCCTTTCACGAAGGTCTGAACCTCTGGAAGAGAGGCCAATTGTTTTTGGAAGAACACTGACAAGGCCGAAATCTGGACCTTGATTGATCCCAATCGTAGGCCCGTCTCCACATCATGCAAAAAATGGAGAAAACGTCCTAAGTGAAACTGTTCCGTAGGAGCTTTCTTGGATTCACACCAAGACACATTTTCTCCAAATACGGTGGTAATGTTTTGACGTTACTCCCTTTTTGGCCTGAATAAGGGTGGGGATGACCTCCTTAGGAATACCTTTCCTGGCTAGGATAAGGCGCTCAACAGCCATGCCGTCAAACGTAGCCGCGGTAAGTCTTGGTACACACATGGCCCCTGCTGCAGCAGGTCCTCCCGAGGAGGAAGAGGCCGAGGATCTCCTATTAGTAACTGCTGAAGATCTGGGTACCAAGCCCTTCTTGGCCAGTCTGGGGCAATGAAGATTGCTCGAACCCTTGTCTTTCTTATGATCCTGAGTACTTTTGGGATCAGCGGAAGTGGAGGGAAGACATACACTGACGGAAACACCCACTGGGTCACCAGTGGATCCACTGCTACTGCTTGAGGGTCTCTCGACTTGGAACAGTATCTCTGAAGCTTCTTGTTGAGACGAGATGCCCTCATGTCTATTTGAGGAACTCCCCAAAGACTTGTCACCTCTGCGAAGACTTCTTGGTGGAGGCCCCACTCTCCTGGATGGAGATAGTGTCTGCTGAGGAAGTCTGCTTCCCAGTTGTCTACTCCCAGAATGAATGTTGCCGACAGAGCTTGTAGATGTTTTTCTGCCCAGCTGAGGATTTTTGTCGCCTCTGCCATTGCCGCTCTGCTTTTCGTTCCACCCTGCCTGTTTATGTATGCGACTGCTGTTACATTGTCCGCCTGGATCTGCACGGGACGGTCTTGAAGAAGATGTACCGCTTGTTGAAGGCCGTTAAAAATGGCTCTTAGCTCCAGAAGGTAGGCTTCCTGTTGTGACCAACGTCCCTGGAAGTTTTCTCCCTGAGAGACTGCTCCCCAGCCTCGGAGACTTGCATCCGTGGTTACTAGGACCCAGTCCTGAATTCCATACCTGCGTCCCTCTAGCAGGTGAGAGCTGTGCAACCACCACAGGAGCGAAATCCTGGTTTTTGATGACAGGATTATCTTTCTGTGCATGTGTAGGTGTGATCCCAACCACTTGTCCAACAGGTCCCACTGGAATACTCTGGCATGGAACCTGCCAAACTGTATGGCCTCGTAGGCCGCCACCATCTTCCCCAACAACCGAATGCACTGATGGATCGACACACTTGATGGTTTCAATATCTGTTTTACCATTTTCTGGATTTCCAGAGCCTTTTCCAGCGGAAGAAATACTCTCTGAACTTCTGTGTCCAGAATCATCCCGAGGAAAGACAACCTTGTCGTCTGTTCCAACTGCGACTTTGGGTAATTTATGATCCACCCGTGTTGTTGGGAGTATTGACAGGGAGAGGGATATGTTTTGTAATAACTGCTCCCTGGATCTCGCCTTTATCAGGAGGTCGTCCAGATAAGGGACTATATTGACTCCTTTCTGACGAAGGAGGACCATCATCTCCGCCATCACCTTGGTGAATACCCTCGGCGCCGTGGAGAGACCGAAAGGTAACGTCTGGAATTGGTAATGGCAATCCTGAACCGCGAATCTCAGATAACCCTGGTGAGGAGGATAAATGGGAACATGCAGGTAAGCATCCTTTATGTCCGACACTAAATAGTCCCCCTCCTCCAGACTGGCAATCAGCACCCGAAGTGATTCGATCTTGAACTTGAACCTTTTCAGGAAGAAATTCAGATCTTTTAGATTTAGGATCGGTCTGACCGAGCCGTCCGGCTTCGGAACAACAAAGAGGCTTGAATAAAAACCCCACCCTTGTTGTGACAACGGTACCAGGACTATAACCTGGTCTTGACATAATTTTTGGATTGCCGCTGTTACTGCTTCTCTCTCTGGCGGAAAAGCTGGCAAGGTCGATTTGAAAAATCGGCATGGGGGAACGTCTTGAAACTCTAGTTTGTATCCCTGGGATACTATTTGCAACACCCAGGGATCCAGGCCAGACAGAATCCAATCCTGGCTGAAGAGTTTGAGACGTGCCCCCACCCGAGCGGCCTCCCGCAAGGTAGTTCCAGCGTCATGCTGGGGATTTGGCAGAATTAGGGGTAGACTTCGGCTCTTGGGAACCTGGAGCCGGTGTGGGCTTTTTCCCCCTTCCCCTACCGCCTTTTTGTATTTACTGGGCCGAAAGGACTGCATTTGCGGGTGATAGGTCTTTTTTGCCGGTGCAGGCGCAAAGGGGAAAAATGGTGACTTACCTGCGGTAGCCGCCAAGACTAACGCATCCAGGCCATCGCCAAATAAGGCCTCACCTTTATATGGGAGAGCCTCCATGTTTCTTTTGGAATCTGCATCCGCGTTCCACTGGCGAATCCATAACGCCCGCCTAGCTGATACTGCCATGGTAGCGGCTTGTGAACTCAAGAGTTCAATATCCTTCATTGCTTCCAGCATGTAGGCGGAAGCGCCCTTGATATTCCCTAACTTAAGGAGTATCTCATCTTTATCAATCGTGTCAATTTCTGATGACACGCTTTCTGACCATTTGTCAATAGCGCGACTCACCCATGCACAGGCAATAGGGGGCCTGAGCAGTGTACCATTGGTAACAAATGGATTTCAATGTCGTTTCCATTTTGTGGTCTGCTGGCTCTTTAAGAGAAGCCGTGCCAGGAGCAGGGAGAATTACTTTCTTTGTCAACCTGGAAAGTGCACTGTCTAACACAGGGGTTGACTCCCATTTTTCCTGTCTTCAACCGGGAAAGGATAAGCTATGTGAATCCTTTTGGGAATACAAATTTTTTTATCAGGTTTCACCCACATCCCTTCAAACAGAGCATTTAGTTCGTGTGAAGGAGGGATCGTGACTTTGGATTTCTTTTCCTTACATAAATAAGCTTTCTCCTGAGGTACAGGAGTGCTTTCTGTAACCTCCAACACGTCCCTTATAGCCACAATCATATATTGTATACTTTTTGCCAATTTATGATCTCTCTGGATTCACTATTGTCGACACAAGAATTAGAATCCATGTCGGTATCAGTGTTTACAACATTTGCAAATGGTCTCTTATGTGACCCAGAGGGGCCGTCCGCATAAGGAATAACAGCATCCTGAAAAATCGCATCTTCCACAGATTTTCTCCAGCATGCAGCCTTAGATTCAGACTTATCTAATCTACGGTTAATCAGATGCATACTGTCACGTAGCTCTTTCATCCATACAGGCTCTTGGTGTGCCGGTAGCGCCACCACATTACAACTCTGTGTCCATAAAATGGCTTCCTCTGGGGAGGAACTCCCTGCCTCAGACATGCCTCACACGTGTACACCACAGACACACTGGGACTTATTTTGGGGACAGACCCACAGTAAAATCTGTCAGAGGGACACAGGATAGGAGCAGCCAGTTCACAAACCCAGCGCCAGTATTGCATGTGAACACAGTATGTCCACAGCCCAAAAGCGCTTTTAAATAGTAATATACACTATCAAATGCACCACAATCGCTTTGTGCCCCCCTTTTATAGCACCCTGTACTTGTCAGAAGTGGAGGAGAGGACCAGCGTGTTCTCTGCAGCCTGAGAGAGAGAAAATGGTGCCAAGTAGTGTGCTGGCTGCCTGAGGAAGAAGCTCCGTCCCTCAGTATCCATGACAATATTTATACTGGCGGGGGTGGGTCTGTGCCAGCGGCATCTTATGACCCTTTTAGCCAGTTTGAGGTATTTTTCTTGCTGCCCAGGGTGCGCCTTTTCCCCCTGCAGTGCCTGTGTGTGTGGTGTGGGCAGCAATGGCGCGCTGCGCTCCCGCCAGCCGCGCCGCACCTCAGCCGTCACTTACTTGATTGAAGATCATTCTTCTCATACTCACCTGTCTTCTGACTTCTGGCTCTGTGAGGGGGGTGACGGCGTGCTGTGGGAGTGAGCATCTAGACACGGCTAGCGTTCAGTTCCCTTCAGGAGCTAATGGTGTCCTGTCAGCCAGAAACAGAGCCATGAAACTCTGAGAAAGTTGGTTCTGCTTCTGCCCCCTCAGTCCCACGAAGCAGGGAGTCTGATGCCAGCAGATCTCCGTGAAAATAAAAAACCTAACAAGTCTTTTCAGAGAAACTCAGTAGAGCTCCTCAGAGTGCATCCAGTCGACCTGGGCACGTTTCTAAAACTGAGGTCTGGAGGAGGGGCATAGAGGGAGGAGCCATTTCACACCCAATGAAAAATAAGAATTTACTTACCGATAATTCTATTTCTCGTAGTCCGTAGTGGATGCTGGGGACTCCGTCAGGACCATGGGGAATAGCGGCTCCGCAGGAGACAGGGCACAAAAATAAAGCTTTAGGATTAGGTGGTGTGTACTGGCTCCTCCCCCCATGACCCTCCTCCAAGCCTCAGTTAGGATACTGTGCCCGGACGAGCGTACACAATAAGGAAGAATATTGAATCCCGGGTAAGACTCATACCAGCCACACCAATCACACCGTATAACTTGTGATCTGAACCCAGTTAACAGTATGACAAACGTAGGAGCCTCTGAACAGACGGCTCACAACAATAACAACCCGAATTTGTTTGTAACAATAACTATGTACAAGTATTGCAGACAATCCGCACTTGGGATGGGCGCCCAGCATCCACTACGGACTACGAGAAATAGAATTATCGGTAAGTAAATTCTTATTTTCTCTAACGTCCTAAGTGGATGCTGGGGACTCCGTCAGGACCATGGGGATTATACCAAAGCTCCCAAACGGGCGGGAGAGTGCGGATGACTCTGCAGCACCGAATGAGAGAACTCAAGGTCCTCCTCAGCCAGGGTATCAAATTTGTAGAATTTTGCAAACGTGTTTGCCCCTGACCAAGTAGCAGCTCGGCAGAGTTGTAATGCCGAGACCCCCCGGGCAGCCGCCCAGGATGAGCCCACTTTCCTTGTGGAATGGGCCTTGACAGATTTAGGTTGTGGCAAGCCTGCCACAGAATGTGCAAGTTGAATTGTGCTACAAATCCAACGAGCAATCGTCTGCTTAGAAGCAGGAGCACCCATCTTGTTGGGTGCATACAATATAAACAGTGAGTCAGACTTTCTGACTCCCGCCGTTCTTGAAATATATATTTTCAATGCCCGGACCACGTCCAACAACTTGGAATCCTCCAAATCGTTAGTAGCCGCAGGCACCACAATAGGCTGGTTCAGGTGAAACGCTGACACCACCTTAGGCAGAAAATGAGGACGCGTCCGCAGTTCTGCCCTGTCCGTATGGAAAATCAGATATGGGCTCTTATATGATAAAGCCGCCAATTCTGATACTCTCCTGGCTGAAGCCAGGGCCAGTAGCATGGTTACTTTCCATGTGAGATACTTCAACTCCACCGATTTGAGCGGCTTAAACCAATGGGATTTGAGAAAATCCAAGACTACATTAAGATCCCACGGTGCCACTGGGGGCACAACCGGGGGCTGTATATGTAGTACTCCTTTTACAAAAGTCTGGACTTCAGGAACTGAAGCCAATTCTTTCTGGAAGAAAATCGACAGGGCCGAAATTTGAACCTTAATGGACCCCAATTTGAGGCCCATATACAATCCTGTTTGCAGGAAATGTAGGAATCGACCCAGTTGAAATTCCTCCGTGGGGGCCTTCCTGGCCTCACACCACGCAACATATTTTCTCCAATGCGGTGATAATGTTGTGCAGTCACCTCCTTCCTGGCTTTTACCAGTGTAGGAATGACCTCTTCCGGAATGCCTTTTTCCCTTAGAATTCGGCGTTCAACCGCCATGCCGTCAAACGCAGCCGCGGTAAGTCTTGGAATAGACACGGTCCCTGCTGAAGCAGGTCCCGTCTTAGAGGTAGAGGCCACGGATCCTCCGTGAGCATCTCTTGAAGTTCCGGGTACCAAGTTCTTCTTGGCCAATCCGGAGCCACTAGTATCGTTCTTACTCCCTTTTGCCGTATAATTCTCAGTACTTTTGGTATGAGAGGCAGAGGAGGGAACACATACACTGACTGGAACACCCACGGTGTTACCAGAGCGTCCACAGCTATTGCCTGAGGGTCTCTTGACCTGGCGCAATACCTGTCCAGTTTTTTGTTGAGGCGGGACGTTTTCCCAACGGTTCACAATCATGTGGAAGACTTCTGGATGAAGTCCCCACTCTCCCGGGTGTAGATCGTGTCTGCTGAGGAAGTCTGCTTCCCAGTTGTCCACTCCCGGAATGAATACTGCTGACAGTGCTATCACATGATCTTCCGCCCAGCGAAGAATCCTTGCAGCTTCTGCCATTGCTGTCCTGCTTCTTGTGCCGCCCTGTCTGTTTACGTGGGCGACTGCCGTGATGTTGTCCGACTGGATCAACACCGGCTGACCCTGAAGCAGGGGTTTTGCCAGACTTAGAGCATTGTAAATCGCTCTTAGCTCCAGTATATTTATGTGAAGAGACATCTCCAGGCTTGACCATACTCCCTGGAAGTTTCTTCCCTGTGTGACCGCTCCCCAGCCTCTCAGACTGGCATCCGTGGTCACCAGGACCCAGTCCTGTATGCCGAATCTGCGGCCCTCTAACAGATGAGCACTCTGCAACCACCACAGAAGAGACACCCTTGTCCGTGGCGATAAGGTTATCCGCTGATGCATCTGCAGATGTGATCCGGACCATTTGTCCAGCAGATCCCACTGAAAAGTTCGTGCGTGGAATCTGCCGAATGGAATCGCTTCGTAAGAAGCCACCATCTTTCCCAGGACTCTTGTGCATTGATGCACACTTTCCCAGGTTTTAGGAGGTTCCTGACAAGTTCGGATAACTCCCTGGCTTTCTCCTCCGGAAGAAACACCTTTTTCTGAACCGTGTCCAGAATCATTCCCAGGAACAGCAGACGTGTCGTCGGGGTCAACTGAGATTTTGGAAAATTCAGAATCCACCCGTGTTGTTGCAGCACTAGTCGGGTTAGTGCTACTCCATCCTCCAGCTGTTCTCTGGACCTTGCCCTTATCAGGAGATCGTCCAAGTAAGGGATAATTAATACGCCTCTTCTTCGCAGAAGAATCATCATTTCGGCCATTACCTTGGTAAAGACCCGAGGTGCCGTGGACAATCCAAACGGCAGCGTCTGAAACTGATAATGACAGTTTTGCACCACGAACCTGAGGTACCCTTGATGTGAAGGGCAAATTGGGACATGCAAGTAAGCATCCTTTATGTCCAGGGACACCATAAAGTCCCCTTCTTCCAGATTCGCTATCACTGCTCTGAGTGACTCCATCTTGAACTTGAATTTTTGTATGTACAGGTTCAAAGATTTCAGATTTAGAATAGGTCTTACCGAGCCGTCCGGCTTCGGTACCACAAATAGCGTGGAGTAATACCCCTTTCCCTGTTGTAGGAGGGGTACCTTGACTATCACCTGCTGAGAAAACAGCTTGTGAATGGCTTCCAATACCGTCGCCCTGTCTGAGGGAGACGTTGGCAAAGCAGACTTTAGGAACCTGCGAGGGGGAGACTTCTCGAATTCCAACCTGTAACCCTGAGATACTACCTGCAGGATCCAGGGGTCCACCTGTGAGCAAGCCCACTGTGCGCTGAAATTCTTGAGTCGACCCCCCACCGCTCCTGAGTCCGCTTGTAAGGCCCCAGCGTCATGCTGAGGGCTTTGCAGAACCCTGAGAGGGCTTCTGTTCCTGGGCAGGGGCTGCTTGCTGCCCTCTCTTACCCCTTCCTCTGCCCCGAGGCAGATATGACTGTCCTTTTGTCCGCTTGTTCTTATAGGACCGAAAGGACTGCGGCTGAAAAGACGGTGTCTTTTTCTGTTGGGAGGGGGTCTGAGGTAAAAAGGTGGATTTTCCGGCAGTTGCCGTGGCCACCAGATCCGATAGACCGACGCCAAATAATTCCTCCCCTTTATACGGCAATACTTCCATATGTCGTTTGGAATCCGCATCACCTGACCACTGTCGCGTCCATAAACTCCTTCTGGCAGATATGGACATCGCATTTACTCTCGATGCCAGAGTGCAAATATCTCTCTGAGCATCTCGCATATAAAGGAAAGCATCCTTTAATTGCTCTATAGTCAATAAAATACTGTCCCTATCCAGGGTATCAATATTTTCAGTCAGGGAATCCAACCAGACGACCCCAGCACTGCACATCCAGGCTGAGGCGATGGCTGGTCGCAGTATAACACCAGTATGTGTGTATATACTTTTTAGGGTAGTTTCCAGTCTCCTATCAGCTGGATCCCTGAGGGCGGCCGTATCAGGAGACGGTAACGCCACTTGTTTTGATAAGCGTGTGAGCGCCTTATCCACCCTAGGGGGTGTTTCCCAGCGCGCCCTAACCTCTGACGGGAAATGGTATAATGCTAATAACTTTTTTGAAATTAGCACTTTTCTATCTGGGTTAACCCACGCTTCATCACATACATCATTTAATTCCTCTGATTCAGGAAAAACTACAGGTAGTTTTTTCACCCCCCACATAATACCCCTTTTTGTGGTACTTGCAGTATCAGAGATATGCAAAGCCTCCTTCATTGCCGTGATCATATAACGTGTGGCCCTACTTGAAAATACGTTTGTTTCATCACCGTCGACACTAGATTCAGTGTCTGTGTCTGGGTCTGTGTCGACCGACTGAGGTAAAGGGCGCTTTACAGCCCCTGACGGTGTCTGAGACGCCTGGGCAGGTACTAACTGGTTTGCCGGCCGTCTCATGTCGTCAACTGATTTTTGTAATGTGCTGACATTATCACGTAATTCCATAAACAAAGCCATCCATTCCGGTGTCGACTCCCTGGGGGGTGACATCACCATTATCGGCAATTGCTCTGCCTCCACACCAACATCGTCCTCATACATGTCGACACACACGTACCGACACACAGCAGACACACAGGGAATGCTCTTATCGAAGACAGGACCCCACTAGCCCTTTGGGGAGACAGAGGGAGAGTTTGCCAGCACACACCCAAGCGCTATATATATATATATATATATGGGAACAACCTTATATAAGTGTTGTTCCTTATAGCAGCTTAAATATATCAAAATATCGCCAAAAAATGCCCCCCCTCTCTGTTTTACCCTGTTTCTGTAGTGCAGTGCAGGGGAGAGTCCTGGGAGCCTTCCTCACAGCGGAGCTGAGCAGGAAAATGGCGCTGTGTGCTGAGGAGAATAAGCTCCGCCCCCTATTTCGGCGGGCTTTTCTCCCGGAGTTTTAGATATCTGGCATGGGTTAAATACATACATATAGCCTCAATGGCTATATGTGATGTATTCTTTTGCCATAAAGGTATTAAATATTGCTGCCCAGGGCGCCCCCAGCAGCGCCCTGCACCCTCCGTGACCGCTTGGTGTGAAGTGTGTGACAACAATGGCGCACAGCTGCAGTGCTGTGCGCTACCTTCATGAAGACTGAAGAGCCTTCTGCCGCCTGTTTCCGGACCTTCAATCTTCAGCATCTGTAAGGGGGGTCGGCGGCGCGGCTCCGGGACGAACCCCAGGGTGAGACCTGTGTTCCGACTCCCTCTGGAGCTAATGGTGTCCAGTAGCCTAAGAATACAATCCATCCTGTACGCAAGTGAGTTGAAATTCTCTCCCCTAAGTCCCTCGATGCAGTGAGCCTGTTGCCAGCAGGACTCACTGAAAATAAAAAACCTAAAAACTTTTTCTAAGCAGCTCTTTAGGAGAGCCACCTAGATTGCACCCTGCTCGGACGGGCACAAAAACCTAACTAAGGCTTGGAGGAGGGTCATAGGGGGAGGAGCCAGTACACACCACCTAATCCTAAAGCTTTATTTTTGTGCCCTGTCTCCTGCGGAGCCGCTATTCCCCATGGTCCTGACGGAGTCCCCAGCATCCACTTAGGACGTTAGAGAAATCTTTAGAGTGCTCATGTCTCCTGCGGATCCCGACTATACCCCATGGTCTTGATGTCGTCTCCAGCATCCTCTAGGACGTATGAGAAATAATAAAACTCCTATGGAGCTCCCCTAGCTGTGACCGGCTCCTCCGGGCACATTTTCTAAACTGAGTCTGGTAGGAGGGGCATAGAGGGAGGAGCCAGCCCACACTCTCAAACTCTTAAAGTGCCAATGGCTTAGTGGACCCGTCTATACCCCATGGTACAAATGTGGACCCCAGCATCCTCTAGGACGTAAGAGAAAAGTTATGAGATTTCATAGAACAATAAGGTTCTTATGCAGTGTTTGAAGTAAAGTAGGTATAACTTACTCCACTGAAGCTATAGGGTCACCAAACTCACTTTCTCCCCCCCCCCCCCCCCCCCATCATAACTTACCTTTCCTCCCCAAGTGCTTATTTTATGCCACCAGTCCTCCACGTGACAGCAGACTCCTCTAAAGCACTGGTGGTATCAAAGGATAATAGTAACATGGAATGAACCTAGCTAGGAGAGGGCCATCACTAAATAGTATTGAGAGCTTTATTTTAACGGTTATGTCCACATTGAAGTTTCTTGGGAAATAAAGCTTTAATCACAAAAATATTTCCCAACAGACCTGTCCTATAGTAATGCTCCCCTTAAGATAGGTACATTCTATACAATTATTGGGCCGATTTGCCAATAATTGGAAGAACAACCAAAGTTATTGTGTAGTGTGTACGAACGATCGTGCCGGCGTTTGACGATAATTTGGGAAAATCTTGCCCATACACACATGAACAATGGATTTTCCGGTCTATCGTCCCAAACCAAAAACATCTGCCACAATCTCCAGACACTGAGCAGTGTGTGTGCGCGTTTTCAATAATCTGCCCGTATTTCCTATGTTTTCCTCACTACATCATCCTACTTGTGGGTGGACATATGCAAATATAGTGTTATGTGGCAGAAACATAGAATTTGTCGGCAGATAAGAACCACTTGGCCCATCTAGTCTGCCCCTTTTTTTTTTTTTTTATATTATTTTTTATCACTAACCTTATTTGATCCTTATTTCTTTGTAAGGATATCCTTATGTCTATCCCATGCATGTTTAAATTGCTCTACTGTCTTAGCCTCTACCACCTCTGATGGGAGGCTATTCCACTTGTCCACTACCCTTTCTGTGAAATAATTTTTCCGCAAATTTCCCCTGAACCTCCCCCCCTCCAGTCTCAGTGCATGTCCTCGTGTCCTATTGCTTCTCTTCATTTGGAGAATGTTTCCCTCCTGGACTTTGTTAGAAAATTGGTAACTTTAAAAATAAAAAGTTTCAGTGTGTAGCTCAGATATTGGTGCCGACAATTTCCCATAAAACTGTCTGCTAATCGGGCCGACCCAAAAAAAAAATCTGACAGCGTGTACCTAGCTTTAGTATAGTTGTCAGCAATTGTATTGTAATTTGTCACCTTAACTGATGCTCAAAAAGATGGCTAAGCTGAAAGAAACCTATAAACAGACCTGCCTGTGTGTCGTCAGCATGGAAACTTCCTTTATCTGACAATGCATAGCAAGTCAAATTTTTTAAACTAGATACAGTGCCTTGCTCAAGTATTCATCCCCTTTGCATTTTTCATGTTTTGTTGCCTCACAACCTGGAATTAAAATGGATTGTTTGAAGGTTTTCATCATTTCATTCACAGAGCATGGCTACAACTTTGAAGATGTTTTTTTTATTTTTATTGTGAAGCAAACAAGAAATAGGACAAAACAGAAAACTTCAGCGTGCATAACTATTCACCCCCCTAAAGTCATTACTTTGTAGAGCCACCTTTTGCAGCTATTACAGCTGCAAGGCGCTTTGGATAAGTTTCTATGAGCTTGCCACATCTTCCCACTGGGATTTTTGCCCATTCCTCAAGGCAAAACTGCTCCAGCTCCTTCATGTTGAAGGGTGTCCGCTTGTGAACATCAATCTTCAAGTCTGACCACAGATTCTTAATTGGATTGAGATCTGGGCTTTGACTAGGCAATTCCAAAACATTTAAACATTTCCCCTTAAACCACTCAAGTGTTGCTTTAGCAGTATGCTTCGGGTCATTGTCCTGCTGGAAGGTGAACCTCCGTCCCAGTCTCAAATCACAGGCAGACAAACAGGTTTTGCTCAAGAATATCCCTGTATTTAGCGCCATCCATCTCTCCCTTGACTCTAAACAGTTTCCCAGTCCCTGCTGCTAAAAAAAAACATCCCCCGCAGCATAATGCTGCCACCGCCATGTTTCACTGTGGGGAAGGTGTTCTTGGGGTGATAGATGTGTTGGGTTTGCACCAGACATAGCGTTTTAGTTGGTGGCCAAAAAATAAGATGTTAAACCTACCAGTAAATCTTTTTCTCGTAGTCCGTAGAGGATGCTGGGACTCCGTAAGGATCATGGGGATAGACGGGCTCCGCAGGAGACATGGGCACTTTAAGAAAGACTTTAGGCTCTGGGTGTGCACTGGCTCCTCCCTCTATGCCCCTCCTCTAGACCTCAGTTAGAGAAACTGTGCCCAGAGGAGACGGACAGATCAAGGAAAATAAGATTTTACTCACCGGTAAATCTATTTCTCGTACTCCGTAGTGGATGTTGGGGACTCCGTAAGGACCATGGGGAATAGACGGGCTCCGCAGGAGACATGGCACTCTAAGAAAGAATTAGGACTACTGGTGTGCACTGGCTCCTCCCTCTATGTCCCTCCTCCAGACCTCAGTTAAGGAAACTGTGCCCGGAAGAGCTGACCGTACAAAGGAAAGGATTTTGGAATCCAGGATAAGACTCATACCAGCCACACCAATCACACCATATAACTCGTGATACGCTTACCCAGTTAACAGTATGAACAACAACAGAGCATCAGACAACCTGATGCAAACATAACATAACCCTTATTTAAGCAATAACTATATACAAGTATTGCAGAAGAAGTCCGCACTTGGGACGGGCGCCCAGCATCCACTACGGACTACGAGAAATAGAATTACCGGTGAGTAAATTCTTATTTTCTCTAACGTCCTAGTGGATGCTGGGGACTCCGTAAGGACCATGGGGATTATACCAAAGCTCCCAAACGGGCGGGAGAGTGCGGATGACTCTGCAGCACCGAATGAGCAAACACAAGGTCCTCCTCAGCCAGGGTATCAAACTTGTAGAACTTTGCAAAAGTGTTTGAACCCGACCAAGTAGCTGCTCGGCAAAGCTGTATTGCCGAGACCCCTCGGGCAGCCGCCCAAGAAGAGCCCACCTTCCTTGTAGAATGGGCTTTTACTGATTTTGGAGGCGGCAATCCAGCCGCAGAATGAGCCTGCTGAATCGTGTTACAGATCCAGCGAGCAATAGTTTGCTTTGAAGCAGGAGCACCCAGCTTGTTGGATGCATACAGGATAAACAGCGAGTCAGTTTTCCTGACTCCAGCCATTCTGGCTACATAAATCTTCAAAGCCCTGACTACATCTAATAACTTGGAATCCTCCAAGTCACGAGTAGCCGCAGGCACCACAATAGGTTGGTTCAAATGAAAAGATGACACCACCTTCGGCAGAAATTGCGTACGAGTCCGTAATTCTACCCTGTCCATATGGAAAACCAGATAGGGGCTTTTACATGACAAAGCCGACAATTCTGACACCCGCCTAGCCGAAGCTAAGGCCAATAGCATGACCACTTTCCACGTGATATATTTTAACTCCACGGTCTTAAGTGGCTCAAACCAGTGAGATTTCAGGAAACTCAACACCACGTTAAGATCCCAAGGTGCCACTGGTGGCACAAGAGGGGGCTGAATATGCAGCACTCCCTTTACAAACGTCTGAACTTCAGGAAGAGAAGCCAGTTCCTTTTGAAAGAAAATGGATAGGGCCGAAATCTGAACCTTGATGGACCCTAATTTTAAGCCCATAGTCACTCCCGACTGTAGGAAGTGAAGGAAACGGCCCAGCTGGAATTCCCTGTAGGGGCCTTCCTGGCCTCACACCAAGCAACATATTTTCGCCATATACGGTGATAATGTTTTGCTGTCACGTCCTTCCTAGACTTTATCTGCGTAGGAATAACTTCATCTGGAATGCCTTTCTCCGCTAGGATCCGGCGTTCAACCGCCATGCCGTCAAACGCAGCCGCGGTAAGTCTTGGAACAGACAGGGCCCCTGTTGCAAAAGATCCTGTCTGAGAGGCAGAGGCCATGGGTCCTCTGTGAGCATTTCTTGC
This sequence comes from Pseudophryne corroboree, assembly GCF_028390025.1. NCBI lineage: Eukaryota > Metazoa > Chordata > Amphibia > Anura > Myobatrachidae > Pseudophryne > Pseudophryne corroboree. Next base: position 245,818,667 of record NC_086445.1, on the reverse strand, counting down.
AGTTCCGGATACCAAGTCCTTCTTGGCCAATCCGGAACAATGAGTATTGTTCTCACTCCTCTTTTTCTTACGATTCTCAGCACCTTGGGTATGAGAGGAAGAGGAGGAAACACATAAACCGACTGGAACACCCACCCACGGTGTCACTAGTGCGTCCACAGCTATCGCCTGAGGGTCTCTTGACCTGGCGCAATACCTTTGTAGCTTTTTGTTGAGACGGGATGCCATCATGTCCACCTGTGGCAATTCCCATCGATTTGTAATCTGTGTTTAGACTTCTTGATGAAGTCCCCCCTCTCCCGGGTGGAGGTCGTGCCTGCTGAGGAAGTCTGCTTCCCAGTTGTCCACTCCCGGAATGAACACTGCTGACAGTGCTTGCACGTGATTCTCCACCCAGCGAAGAATTCTGGTGGCTTCTGCCATCGCCACCCTGCTTCTTGTGCCGCCCTGGCGGTTTACATGAGCCACTGCGGTGATGTTGTCTGACTGAATCAGCACCGGTTGGTTGCGAAGCAGAGGCTCCGCTTGACTCAGGGCGTTGTATATGGCCCTTAGTTCCAGGATATTGATGTGCAGACAAGCCTCCTGACTTGACCACAGCCCCTGGAAGTTTCTTCCCTGAGTGACTGCCCCCCACCCTCGGAGGCTTGCATCCGTGGTCACCAGGACCCAGTCCTGTATGCCAAACCTGCGGCCCTCGAGAAGGTGAGCACTCTGCAGCCACCACAGAAGAGACACCCTGGCCCTGGGGGATAGGGTGATCAGCCGATGCATCTGAAGATGCGACCCGGACCACTTGTCCAACAGATCCCACTGAAAGGTCCTCGCATGGAACCTGCCGAAGGGAATGGCTTCGTATAACGCCACCATCTTTCCCAGGACTCGCGTGCATTGATGCACAGACACCCGTTTTGGTTTTAAGAGGTCTCTGACCAGAGTCATGAGCTCCTGGGCCTTCTCCTCCGGGAGAAACACCTTCTTCTGGTCTGTGTCCAGAATCATGCCCCGGAAGGGCAGTCTCGTCGTAGGAATCAGCTGCGACTTTGGAATATTCAGAATCCAGCCGTGCTGTTGTAACACCTCCCGAGAGTGTGCTACGCTGATCAGCAACTGCTCTCTGGACCTCGCCTTTACGAGGAGATCGTCCAAGTATGGGATAATTGTAACTCCTTGCTTTCGCAGAAGCACCATCATTTCCGCCTTTACCTTGGTAAATATTCTCGGTGCCGTGGACAGACCAAACGGCAACGTCTGGAATTGGTAATGACAGTCCTGTACCACAAATCTGAGGTACTCCTGATGAGGTGGATAAATGGGGACATGCAGGTAAGCATCCTTGATGTCCAGAGACACCATAAAATCCCCCCTCTTCCAGGCTCGCAATGACCGCCCTGAGCGATTCCATCTTGAACTTGAACCTTTTCAGGTAAATGTTCAGGGATTATAAATTCAATATGGGTCTGACCGAACCGTCCGGTTTCGGAACCACAAACATTGTGGAATAGTAACCCCTTCCCTGTTGAGGGAGGGGAACCTGTACCACCACCTGCTGGAGATATAATTTGTGAATTGCCACTAACACTACTTCCCTTTCTATGTGGAAAGCTGGCAGGGCCGATTTGAGGTAAAGGTGAAGGGGCATCACTTCGAATTCCAGCTTGTATCCCTGAGACACAATCTGTATAGCCCAGGGATCCACCTGTGAGCGAACCCACTGGTGGCTGAAATTTCGGAGACGCGCCCCTACCGCTCCTGGCTCCACCTGTGGAGCCCCAGCGTCATGCGGTGGACTTAGTGGAAGCCGGGGAGGACTTCTGTTCCTGGGAACTAGCTGTATTGTGCAGCCTCTTTCCTCTACCCCTGCCTCTGGCAAGAAAAGACGCGCCTCGGACTTTCTTGCCTCTTTGCGATCGAAAGGACTGCATTTGGTAATACGGTGCTCTCTTAGGTTATGAGGGAATATATGGCAAAAAATTTGACTTCCCAGCCGTAGCTGTGGAAACTAGGTCCGAGAGACCGTTCCCAAACAATTCCTCACCCTTATAAGGTAAAACCTCCATGTGCTTTTTTGAGTCGGCATCACCTGTCCATTGCCGAGTCCACAGGACCCTTCTGGCAGAAATTGACATTGCATTTATTCTAGAGCTCAGTAGGCAAATGTCTCTATGGGCATCCCTCATATATAGGACAGCGTCTTTTATATGCCCCAGGGTCAGTAATATAGTATCCTTGTCCAAGGTATCCAGTTCCTCAGACAGAGTATCTGTCCATGCTGCTACAGCACTACACACCCAGGCCGACGCAATTACCGGCCTCAGTAGGGTACCTGAATGTGTATAAACGGACTTCAGGATACCTTCCTGCTTCCTATCCGCAGGATCTTTTAGGGTGGCCGTATCCTGTGACGGCAGGGCCACCTTCTTAGATAAGCGTGTCAAAGCTTTGTCTACCCTAGGGGAGGATTCCCAGCGTAACCTGTCCGTTGGTGGGAAAGGATACGCCATAAGTAACCGTTTGGAAATCTGCATTTTCCTATCAGGAGAATCCCAAGCTTTTTCACATAACTCATTTAACTCATGTGAAGGGGGAAAAGTCACTTCTTGCCTTTTTTCCATAAACATATAAACCCTCTTGTCAGGGACAGGGTTTTCCTCTGAAATGTGCAATACATCCTTCATTGCTATAGTCATGTAGCGGATGGCTATAGCCATTTTAGGCTGCAACTTTGCATCATCGCCATCGACACTGGAGTCAGAATCCGTGTCGATATTGGTGTCAACAATCTGGGATAGTGGGCGCTTCTGAGACCCTGACGGCCTCTGCGCTGTAGGATCAGGCATGGGTTGAGACCCTGACTGTCCCAAGGCTTCAGCTTTATCCAACCTTTTATGCAAGGAGTTTACATTATCATTTAACACCTTCCACATATCCATTCAATCAGGTGTCGGCGGAGACACCACATTCATCTGCACCTGCTCTGCTTCCACATAGCCTTCCTCGTCAAACATGTCGACACAAGCGTACCGACACACCACACACACAGGGGATGCTCTATTTGAGGACAGAACCCCCACAAGGCCTTTTGGAGAAACAGAGAGAGAGTATGCCAGCACACACCCCAGCACTATATAACCCAGAAATTACATAGTAACTTACTGTTTACCCAGTGATTTTGCGCTAAATTTATGTGCCCCCCCTCTCTTTTTACCCTCTTTCTACCGTGATTCAGCAGGGGAGAGCCTGGGGAGCTTTCTCTCAGCGGAGCTGTGGAGAGAAAATGGCGCTGGCGAGTGCTGAGGAAGAAGCCCCGCCCCCTCAGCGGCGGGCTTCTGTCCCGCGATTTTGTGTAAACTAATGGCGGGGGCTCATGCATATATACAGTGCCCAACTGTATATATGCCCTATTATGCCAAGAGGTACTCAATTGCTGCCCAGGGCGCCCCCCCTGCGCCCTACAGTGACCGGAGTGTGTGGGTTTAATGTGGGAGCAATGGCGCACAGCTGCAGTGCTGTGCGCTACCTCATATGAAGACAGGAGTCTTCTGCCGCCGATTTTGAAGTCTTCTTGCTTCTCTCGTCTTCTGGCTCTGCGAGGGGGACGGCGGCGCGGCTCCGGGATCGGACGTTCCTGTGTTCGATCCCTCTGGAGCTAATGGTGTCCAGTAGCCTAAGAAACATGACCTATCCGCAGTTAGTAGGTCTGCTTCTCTCCCCTCAGTCCCACATAGCAGAAAGTCTGTTGCCAGCAGAGCTCTCTGAAAATAAAAAAAACCTAACAAAATACTTTATTAGCAAGCTCAGGAGAGCTCACTAAAGTGCACCCAGCTCTGTCCGGGCACAGATTCTAACTGAGGTCTGGAGGAGGGACAGAGGGAGGAGCCAGTGCACACCAGTAGTCCTAATTCTTTCTTAAAGTGCCCTGTCTCCTGCGGAGCCCGTCTATTCCCCATGGTCCTTACGGAGTCCCCAGCATCCACTAGGACGTTAGAGAAAGGATTTTAGGTAATCCAGGGCAAGATTCATACCAGCCACACCAATCACACCGTATAACTCGTGATATACTATCTAGTTAACAGTATGAAAAACCAACATAGCCTCGGTCCACCACCGATGAAACTATAACATAACCCTTATGTACGCAATAACTATATACAAGCCTTGCAGAAGTAGTCCGCACTTGGGACGGGCGCCCAGCATCCTCTACGGACTACGATAAAAAGATTTACCGGTAGGTTTAACATCTTATTTTCTCTAACGTCCTAGAGGATGCTGGGACTCCGTAAGGACCATGGGGATTATACCAAAGCTCCTAAATGGGCGAGAGAGTGCGGATGACTCTGCAGCACCGATTGAGCAAACAGGAGGTCCTCCTCAGCCAGGGTATCAAACTTATAGAACTTTGCAAAGGTGTTTGACCCCGACCAAGTAGCAGCTCGGCACAGCTGTAGTGCCGAGACCCCTCGGGCAGCCGCCCAAGAAGAGCCCACCTTCCTAGTGGAATGGGCCTTAACCGATTTTGGTAACGGCAATCCTGCCGTAGAATGCGCCTGCTGAATCGTGTTACAGATCCAGCGAGCAATAGTCTGCTTTGAAGCAGGGCCGCCAACCTTGTTGGCTGCATTCAGGACAAACAGTGCCTCTGTTTTTCTGATCCTAGCCGTTCTGGCTACGTAAATCTTCAAAGCCCTGACCACATCAAGGGACTCGGAATCCTCCAAGTCACGTGTAGCCACAGGCACGACAATAGGCTCGTTCATATGAAAGGATGAGACCACTTTAGGTAGGAATTGACGAGTCCGCAATTCCGCCCTATCCATATGAAAAACCAGATAGGGGCTTTTATGCGATAAAGCGGCTAATTCCGAAACTCGCCTAGCCGAAGCTAAGGCTAACAACATGACCACCTTCCAAGTGAGATATTTTAACTCCACCGTTTTGAGTGGTTCAAACCAATGTGACTTAAGGAAACTTAACACCACGTTAAGGTCCCAAGGCGCCACCGGAGGTACAAAAGGAGGCTGAATATGCAGTACTCCCTTCACAAACGTCTGTACTTCAGGAAGAGAGGCCAATTCCTTCTGAAAGAAAACGGATAGGGACGAAATCTGAACCTTAATGGAGCCTAATTTTAGGCCCAAATTCACTCCAGTTTGTAGGAAGTGAAGGAGACGGCCCAGCTGGAATTCTTCCGTAGGAGCATTCCTGGCCTCACACCAAGAAACATATTTTCGCCATATTCGGTGATAATGTTTTGATGTCATGTCTTTCCTAGCCTTTATTAGTGTAGGAATGACCTCATCCGGAATATCTTTTTTCGCTAGGATCCGGCGTTCAACCGCCATGCCGTCAAACGCAGCCGCGTTAAGTCCTGGAACAGACAGGGCCCCATTTGCAGCAGGTCCCGTCTTAGAGGAAGAGGCCACGGATCTTCTGTGAGCAACTCCTGCAGCTCCGGATACCAGTCCTTCGTGGCCAATCTGGAAAAATTTGGATTGTTCTCACTCCTCTTTGTCTTATTATTCTCAACACCTTCGGTATGAGAGGAAGAGGAAAAAAATACATAGACCGACCGGTACACCCACGGTGTCACCAGGGCGTCCACAGCTACCGCCTGAAGATCTCTTGACCTGGCGCAATACCCTTTTAGCTTTTTGTTGAGACGGGACGCCATCATGTCTATTTGGGGCAGTCCCCACCGACTTGCGATCTGCTCGAAGACTTCCTGATGAAGCCCCCACTCTCCCGGATGCAGATCGTGTCTGCTGAGGAAGTCTGCTTCCCAATTGTCCACTCCCGGAATGAACACTGCTGACAGTGCGCTGACATGATTCTCCGCCCAGCGAAGAATCCTGGTGGCTTCCGCCATTGCCACCCTGCTCCTTGTGCCGCCTTGGCGGTTTACATGAGCCACTGCCGTGATATTGTCTGACTGAATCAGAACTGGTTTGTCGCGAAGTATTGCCTCCGCTTGACGTAGGGCGTTGTATATGGCCCTCAACTCCAGGACGTTGATGTGGAGACAAGTCTCTAGACTTGACCAAAAACCTTGGAAATTTCTTCCCTGTGTGACTGCTCCCCAACCTCGGAGGCTTGCGTCCGTGGTCACCAGGATCCAGTCCTGAATGCCGAACCTGCGGCCCTCTAGGAGGTGAGCACTCTGCAGCCACCACAGGAGAGATACCCTGACTCTGGGGGACAGGGTGATCCGCCAATGCATATGTAGATGTGACCAGGACCACTTGTCCAGCAGGTCCCATTGGAAGGTTCTCGTATGGAACCTGCCGAAGGGAATGGCTTCATATGATGCCACCATTTTCACCTGTTTTGGCTTCTATAGGTTCCTGACCAGAGTCATGAGTTCCTGAGCTTTTTCCGTCGGAAGAAAAAAAACCTTTTCTGGTCTGTGTCCAGAATCAAGCCCAAGAAGGTCAGACGCGTCGTAGGAACCGGCTGCGACTTCGGGATATTGAGAATCCAGCAGTGTTGCTGTAACACCTTCAATGAAAGTGACACGCTGTCCAGTAACTTCTCCCGAGATCTCGCTTTTATGAGGAGATCGTCCAAGTATGGGATAATTGTGACACCTCGCTTGCGCAGGAGCACCATCATTTCCGCCAGTACCTTGGTGAAAATCCTCGGGACCGTGGAAAGCACAAACGGCAACGTTTGAAATTGGTAATGACAATCCTGTACAGCAAATCTCAGGAACGCCTGATGAGGTGGAAATATTGGAACATGAAGGTACGCATCCTTTATGTCTAGGGAAACCATAAAATCCCCCCCTTCCAGGCTGGCGATGACCGCTCTGAGCGACTTCATCTTGAACTTGAACTTGAACTTTTTCAAGTATAGGTTCAGGGATTTTAAATTCAAAATGGGTCTAACCGAACCGTCCGGTTTCGGGACCACAAACAGGATTGAGTAATATCCCCTCCCCTGTTGAAGATACAATTTTTGAATTGCATTTAACACTAACTCCCTGTCTGAGGGAGAAGCTGGCAGAGCCGATTTGAAAAACCGGCGAGGGGGGACCTCTTCGAATTCCAGCTTGTATCCCTGAGAAACAATTTCTATTGCCCAGGGATCCACCTGTGAGAGAACCCAGATGTGGCTGAAAAGTCGAAGACGTGCCCCCACTGGAGCGGACTCCCTCAGGGGAGCCCCAGCGTCATGCGGTGGATTTTGCAGAGGCCGGGGAGGACTTCTGTTCCTGGGAACTAGCTGTGTGCAACTTTTTTCCTCTGCCCTTACCTCTGGCAAGAAAGGACTATCCACGTACTTTTTTGCTTTTATTCGAACGAAAGGACTGCATTTGATAATGAGGCGCTTTCTTAGGCTGTGAGGGAACATAAAGCAAAAAATTTGATTTACCTGCCGTAGCTGTGGAGCCTAGGTCCGAGAGGCCTTCTCCAAATAACTCCTCACCTTTGTAAGGCAAGAACTCCATATGCCTCTTCGAGTCAGCATCCCATCCCCCGTCCACTGTCGGGTCCATAAGACTCGCCTAGCGGAAACAGACATAGCGTTTATTCTGGAACTTAGTAAAACAAACATCTCTTTGAGCATCCCTCATATATAATACAGCATCTTTTATATGCCCTAGGGTCATTAAAATGGTATCCTTATCTAGGGTCTCAATCTCCGCTGATAAGGAATCAGTCCCTGCAGCCACAGCACTACAAACCCAGGCCGACGCCATTGCCGGTCTAAGTATTGTACCAGAATGTGTGTAAATGGACTTCATGGTAACCTCCTGCTTGCGATCAGCAGCATCCTTGAGGGTAGCCGTATCTTGGGATGGCAGCGCTATCTTTTTTGATAAGCGTGTCAATGCCTTGTCCACCTTAGGAGAGGATTCCCATCGTATCCTAGCCTTTTGCGGGAAAGGATACGCCATAAGAATCCTTTTGGGAACCTGCAGTCTCTTGTCTGGGGTTTCCAAAGCCTTTTCGCATAATTCGTTCAGCTCATACGAGGATGGAAAGGTGACCTCAGGCTTTTTCTCTTATATACATGTACAGCTGGGCACTGTACATGTATATAAAGAGCCCCCGTCATGTTTTGATAGATTTTGAGCGGGACAGAAGCCCGACGCCGAGGGGGCGGGGCTTCTTCCTCAGCACTCACCAGCGCCATTTTCTCCACAGCACAGCGCTGAGAGTAAGCTCCCCGGACTCTCCCCTGCTTACTGACGGTGACAGTGGGTTTTTCAAGAGGGGGGGGGGGGGGGGGGCACATAATTGGCGTGTATAAAGTTATAACAGCGCTACTGGGTAAAACATTCTGTGTTTTTTCCTGGGTCATACAGCGCTGGGGTGTGTGCTGGCATACTCTCTCTCTGTCTCTCCAAAGGGCCTGGTGGGGAACCTGTCTTCAGAAAAGAGCTTCCGTGTGTGTGGGGTGTGTCGGTACGCGTGTCGACATGTATGAGGTTGAAGGCTCACCTAAGGAGGTGCGCTGACATGATTCTCCGCCCAGCGAAGAATCCCTTACAGTGACCGGAGTGTGTGAGGTGAACGGGAGCAATGGCGCACAGCTTCACCGCTGTGCGTTACCTCTATGAAGATCAGACGTCTTCTGCCGCCTCTGAAGTCTTCTTTCTTCTCATACTCACCCGGCTTCTATCTTCTGGCTCTGCGAGGAGGACGGCGGCGCGGCTCTGGGACGGACGGCGAGGATGAAACCTGTGTACCAATCCCTCTGGAGCTAATGGTGTCCAGTAGCCTAAGAAACAGGACCTTGAAACTCAGAGAAGTAGGGCTGTTTCTCTCTCCTCAGTCCCTCGATGCAGGGAGTCTGTTGCCAGCAGGCTCCCCGAAAATAAAAAACCTAACCAAAACACTTTCTTACAGGAAACTCAGGAGAGCTCCCTGCAGTGCACCCATCTCCTCTGGGCACAGTATCAAACTGAGGTCTGGAGGAGAGGCATAGAGGGAGGAGCCAGTGCACACCTAGAGCCTAAACTCTTTCTTAAAGTGCCCATGTCTCCAGCGGAGCCCGTCTATCCCCAGCATCCTCTAGGACGTTAGAGAAAGTTAAATTTTAGTCTCATCTGACCAGGGCACCTTCCTGCATACATTTAGGGAGTCGTCCATATGCCTTTTGGCAAACTCAAAACGTGCCTTCTTATTTTTAACACTAAGTAATAGCTTTTTCCTGGCCACTCTTCCATAAAGCCCAGCTCTATGCAGTGTACGGCTTATTGTGGTCACATGCGCAGATACAACAGTCTCTGCTGTGGAACTCTGCAGCTCCTTCAGGGTTACCTTTGGTCTCTGTGCTGCCTCTCTGATTAATGCCCTCCTTGCCCGGTCCGTGAGTTTTGGTTACCGGCCCTCTTTTGGCAGGTTTGTTGTGTTACCATGTTCTTTCCATTTGAAGATGGATTCGATGGTGCTCCGGGGGATCATCAAAGATTTGGATATTTATTTTTTTATAACCCTAAACCATATTTTTATAACCCTATAACCATAAATTGTTGAGACTTGTACTTCTCAACAACTTTGGGGGTCATTCCGACTGATCACAGCGCAGCGAAAAATCCTAGCGTGCGATCAGGTCAGAACTGCACATGCACCGCAATGCGAAGGTGCGTCGTACGGCTACAAAGCGGTTAATTGCTGAGCGATGGATTTAACAAAGAATCCATTCGCACATTCAATCGCAAGGAGATTGGCAGAAAGAGGGCGTTTGTTGGTGTCAACTGACCGTTTTCTGGGAGTGGTTGGAAAAACGCAGGCGTGTCCAAGCGTTTGCAGGGCAGGTGTCTGACATCAATTCCGGGCCAGAATAGGCTGAAGTGATCGCAGCGGCTGAGTAAGTTCTGAGTTACTCAAACTGCACAAAACTGTTTTTGTAGTGCTCGGCTGCACATGCAATCGCTCACTTGCAAAGCAAACATGCACTCCCCTATAGGTGGCGACTATCTGATCGCAGTGCTGCAAAAATAAAGCTAGCGAGCAATCAGGACAGAATGACCCCCTTTGTCCCTGACTTGTTTGGAGAGCTCCTTGGTCTTCATGGTGTGATGGCTCTTGCTTAGTGGTGTTGCAGCCTCTCGAGCCTTTCAGAAAATAAGATTTTACTCACCGGTAAATCTATTTCTTGTAGTCCGTAGTGGATGCTGGGAACTCCGTAAGGACCATGGGGAATAGACGAACTCCACAGGAGACTGGGCACTCTAAAAGAAAGATTAGGTACTATCTGGTGTGCACTGGCTCCTCCCTCTATGCCCCTCCTCCAGACCTCAGTTAGGATACTGTGCCCGGAAGAGCTGACACAATAAGGAAGGATTTTGAATCCCGGGTAAGACTCATACCAGCCACACCAATCACACCGTATAACTCGTGATACTATACCCAGTTAACAGTATGAAATATAACTGAGCCTCTCAACAGATGGCTCAACAATAACCCTTTAGTTAGGCAATAACTATATACAAGTATTGCAGACAATCCGCACTTGGGATGGGCGCCCAGCATCCACTACGGACTACGAGAAATAGATTTACCGGTGAGTAAAATCTTATTTTCTCTGACGTCCTAGTGGATGCTGGGAACTCCGTAAGGACCATGGGGATTATACCAAAGCTCCCAAACGGGCGGGAGAGTGCGGATGACTCTGCAGCACCGAATGAGAGAACTCAAGGTCCTCCTCAACCAGGGTATCAAATTTGTAGAATTTAGCAAACGTGTTTGCCCCTGACCAAGTTGCAGCTCGGCAAAGTTGTAAAGCCGAGACCCCTCGGGCAGCCGCCCAAGATGAGCCCACTTTCCTTGTGGAATGGGCTTTTACGGATTTAGGATGCGGCAATCCAGCCGCAGAATGCGCCAGCTAAATTGTGCTACAAATCCAGCGAGCAATAGTCTGCTTAGAAGCAGGAGCACCTAGTTTGTTGGGTGCATACAGGATAAAAAGCAAGTCAGTTTTCCTGACTCCAGCCGTCCTGGAAACATAAATTTTCAAGGCCCTGACTACGTCCAGTAACTTGGAATCTTCCAAGTCCCTAGTAGCCGCAGGCACTACAATAGGTTGGTTCAAGTGAAAAGCTGATACCACCTTAGGGAGAAACTGGGGACGAGTCCTCAATTCTGCCCTATCCATATGGAAAATCAGATAAGGGCTTTTACATGACAAAGCCGCCAATTCTGACACACGCCTGGCCGAAGCCAAGGCCAATAACATGACCACTTTCCACGTGAGATATTTCAGATCCACAGTTTTAAGTGGCTCAAACCAATGTGATTTCAGGAAACTCAACACCACGTTGAGATCCCAAGGTGCCACAGGAGGCACAAAAGGGGGCTGAATATGTAGCACACCCTTTACAAATGTCTGAACTTCAGGCAGTGAAGCCAGTTCTTTCTGGAAGAAAATCGACAGAGCCGAAATCTGGAACCCAATTTTAGGCCCATAGTCACTCCTGACTGTAGGAAGTGCAGAAAACGACCCAGCTGAAATTCCTCAGTAGGGGCCTTCCTGGCCTCACACCACGCAACATATTTTCGCCAAATACGGTGATAATGGTTTGCGGTTACTTCTTTTCTAGCTTTTATCAGCGTAGGAATGACTTCCTCCGGAATACCCTTTTCTTTAGGATCCGGAATTCAACCGCCATGCCGTCAAACGCAGCCGCGGTAAGTCTTGGAACAGACAGGGCCCCTGCTGTAGCAGATCCTGTCTGAGCGGTAGAGGCCATGGGTCCTCTGATATCATTTCTTGAAGTTCTGGGTACCAAGCTCTTCTTGGCCAATCCGGAACCACGAGTATCGTTCTTACTCCTCGCCTTCTTATAATTCTCAGTACCTTTGGTATGAGAGGCAGAGGAGGGAACACAAACCGACTGGTACACC